>NC_056735.1:670898993-671073993 GCF_019279795.1 Protopterus annectens | reverse complement strand
ACACACACACACACACACACACACACACACACACACACACACACTGCCATTGATGATTACTGTGTCCTGCCATTCGCATAGTCTGTGAATTAGGGATGCCTACGTCTAATGCACAGATGACCAGCCAATGCATGGTTAGTCAAAGGTCTTTTTTTTTCATTTGGATACATAAACATTTTTAATTTTTGTTTAGCTTGTTTATCTTCTGTAGTAGTAGTAGTTATGTAGGATAGCTTACTCACTTACTTGTGCAGATTATGCTGAGTCTGCCCTAACCTCTGTTGGTTTGTCTAAACTGGGTTGCTTGTATCTAATTCACATAGAGAGCAAGCAATGCATGGGTTAGGCAAAAATGCTTCTTTGTACTGTACAACTGCAAATTGTAATTTGTGTCTTAATTTATGCTTTCATTCTGTAGTCAAAGTTGTATAGATATCTGGATCACCCACCTGTGCAGATGATGCCAAGATTGCCATTCCACCTATATGGTTGAATGACATGGGCCGATTATTCCTGAAGCACAGAATGTCCAGAAAATGCTTATGGAAGCAATAGTTTGTTTTGTTGGAATGCATCATTGTTAGTGTCTATATTTTCTGGATATGTCAGTTTGTGTTATGATATTCCTGTGTAGGCATCAGTAATTTCATTTCCTGCTTACTTATGTTTATGCATTGTACACTTTCTTCATGACAGGTTGACCACATACCTTTGCTACTGTTTCTGAGAATGTCCTAGGCTGGGATTGCCTATGTGTGATGTGGGTAAGCAAAGTATGGTTTGTTACACAGCAAAAAAACGAGTGCACTCCAGATGCTGGGATAACAGTTCAACAACAGTTTGTCCATCTCTGCTTGTCATTTCTGCCCTTTCTTCCGAACACAACTGCACAAACAGGTTGTAACCCTATTTCGCTCGGGCTGCTGGGGCTGACGTCATAGCCAACCATAAGCGACGGCAAACAATGACATTTGCTAGAATCTGAATAAAAACTGGTAAACTAATCTCAGCTCTACTTAACCCCACTCTGTTTGGGGGGGAGTTTCGCATAGCAGATTTATGATAATATTGGGCGATGTTTAACATTGATTGACATTTGCACACTGGCACTGATTTTTCCGTTGAGTTGAAGAGGGATGGTAGTAGTGGAGTTGGCACCTTTGCATGTGTATATAACGTGTATTTAAAAAACAAGAAAGAGAGATCATTAAGGAAATCCCTTTTGATCGTTTATCAAAATGTTTTCTGTAGCACGTCAGGAATCTAAAAGAAGCCACTGTGATTGTTGAGCACCTTATTTAGGTGCGTGATAGAAAATTTTCTCCTGAATTATCTTATTCCATAACTCTCAACTTCTAAACACAAGGAACAAGTCCAACAAACGAAGGGAAGACAATCGCTTAAAACCAAAGACTGGTTATTGCTCTTATAAACATAGTTGCTGGAAGGAATAACATGTTTTGCATTAGCATACATTTTTTTTTACTTCTATGAAGTCTGAAACTCAAATGTATGTCATTTATATCCATTTACTGTGTATATATAGAGAGAGTGAGAGATTATGCTGTTGTTTTTGCTTAGCTGGCACATTTTTAACGATGTACTAAAGTTACAGTAGTGTTGTCGCCGTATATCATACAAACATACAACGCTAGGTAGCTTGGATCGCAAACATGTGGTAGTGATTGCTAAACAGGTTATGCTTGTCCAAAGTGCTTTGTTGGACTTTAATTGTATAACCTACTGGAGAGCACTATAAAGTTAATGAAGCTAGCTACTTATGGTACTCGCTTTATCGCAAATAGATCAGAAGCTGGCAACTCTGACACGCACAACGTATCAGACTTGATATTTTATTTTATAAACTCATCTGTATCGCATTTGATATATGTGATTGCCCCTACAATCCTGGAAACTACTGTTAACAAACCTATTGCATCGCATAAGGATACTTATGCTAGCCTTTACATGCCTAACAACTGATTTGTACGAGCCTATTCCTCACGTGTTCCTAACATAGCTCATATGTAGCTTGGTTTTACACGCTAAATTATATTGAATACACGTTGCCCACGAGGAATGCATCCAGGGACACAATAATCTCATATGCCTAACCCTACAAACTAAAGACTAGTACTACAAATCAAAGACTTTCTATAGATGTACCTACTACTGTTTTTTTTATCTCTGCAAGTTTTATAACTGTTGAGTCTCAAATGTACCTGTTTTGTAATGTGTCTAAGTGATTTTACAGTGTTGGTTTATTCTGATGTACTATTGCATATCTAACTAGTGCCTGTTATACCTCTCTGCTTATCCCTGTTTCAACTAATGGCTTACTATCTCCTCTCTCACCCTACTTTCTTTAGTCTAAACGAACTAGTACATTCCTGTACTGAATAACCTGCATAATTCCTCCTGGAAGCTTTGGAAACTTGACTGATCCTGAATTCCACCTAAAGGTTACAGTGAAAACAACCCTTCTAAGACTAATAAAGTACGTTTATATCCAGCTACCTGTACCTTACACCACTATACAGCTTTAATGGTTCTGTCTTGCTAGGCCAGCTTCCCACCCAGAATAGCCAGCAGCCACATTGCCTCTTTTTATTCCCTTCTTGCTCTCTGTAGCTAATCCTTTATTCAGCCTTCTCTCTCTCTGTGATACTTCCTTAATCTAACTCCTCTCTATCTGTTCTGTAAGTGAACACTTACCTGTACCATAGCGACCATCCACTAGGTGGCGCTCTATCCTTAGCCTTCTACATTCTAACTGCCCACCAACTTCATTACCTAACAGCCCCAACCTGCTACTATGGTTTTACTTTCTCTGAACGATTCTATCGCCCTTCCACCCATATCCCAGGTTACCTTTTCCACACTTGAACTCTTTACTTCCCTACTTTTCTTGCTCTAGCCTCATGCCATACTTTTACAGACTTACCTTTTGACATACTTGCTTATATTACCTGCTTTACACATTGTCTTCCTTGACAGCTCTCACTCTTAGCTCTCACTCTTAGCTCTCACTCTTACCTCTACCCACTCCGTTCACCCTGTGGGCTCACTCCGCTCCCCTCCCTGCCCCCAATTCCCACCCGCCCCCAGGGGTCCTACCTTTATACTGCTAGTAGACACACCCCTAACTATCCCTCCCAATCAAACACTTTACATCACTAACCAACCCAAATCTCTCCTTTGAACACCACACCCACTAATTATCTACACCTCCTCCCCTATCCTCTCTCTTCTACTACTGCCTACAATACATCACTAACCAACCCAAATCTCTCCTTTGAACACCACACCCACTAATTATCTACACCTCCTCCCCTATCCTCTCTCTTCTACTACTGCCTACAATATACCTCATACTAAATCCTACTTTTACCCATCCTCTATTCACACAATAATGGCTATACCAAGCACTTCACCACTCCTCAAACAACTCATCAGCTTATCACTTTTATCTTTTCTTATAATTACTTACATCCTAACCTCATACGAATACCCATTGAACTCTTCATATTCATCCCACTCAAAGTACACCAGTACGTATATATCACCTCTCTCTCCTTTTCTTTTCAACCTTAACACAAAACCCAACTATCTACATGCCAAATACCATAGAATAACTCACCTCAAGTTAAGTATACCTAAACCTAGGAAAATATCAGACATCTTCTACTTACTCCATCACTCTAAATACCTCAATTTCCTTAACCTTTTGTTAGATGGAGATATCCATCCTAATCCAGGCCCACAACCTTATAAAACAAAAACACCCATAGTACTAGATAAAACTATGTCTCTCTCTCTCTTTCCAAACCCAACAACTCTCTCTCCATTGCCCATCTTAATATACGAAGTATTTGTAACAAAATTACTCAAATCCATGCCCTCCTTGAAACCCATCAATTTGATATGTTGTGCTTAACTGAAACATGGCTAAAGCCATCAATCAAAGACAATGAAATTAGCCCACCCGGATATAATATCATTAGACATGATCGTACTACCAAAAAAGGAGGAGGCGTAGCTATTCTCTACAAAACACAACTCCAACTTAGTACTTTAAATCTGACTCTAAACCTTGATAATAATGCTGAAATAATTAGCTCCAAACTCCAAGTTAATAATACTAAGGCCATAAATATCATATGTGCATATCTCCCTCCTGGAAACAATATTAACACACTTGAACATATCCTCAACTCACTCTCTACCAACCTCCCTCAAGAAACAATAGTCTTAGGAGATTTTAACATCAATTGGTTCTCCTGTAACAGTCCTAACCCCACCTCCCATATAAACCTATATGGATTTAAACAACTCATTAGTAGTCCTACAAGAACCAATAAAACTAACAATAAAGAAACCATTCTAGACTGGATTCTCACAAATACTCCACAACAAACCTATCAATTAGGCATCCTTCCAGATGACCTAAGTGACCACTCACTAACTTACATCATTAGACACAAATCAAACCTAGCCTTACCCACCACCTACAAAACACTAAGATCTAAAAACAATTCAATTCTGATCAGTTTCTCGCTGAACTAAGACAATGTAATTGGTCCCAACTAAAACTTCTTCCACTAAATGATGCTGTCGAATACTTTAATTCTACATTCCTTTCCATACTAGACAACCATGCCCCAAGCCGCACTATTAGAACCAAAGCTAAAACAGCTCCCTGGCTATCCAACAATACTAAGCAGAAAATTATTCTCAGAAACAAAGCATGGGATAAATGGCGCTCCACTAAGAATCTAACTGACAACCACAAATTCAGAGAGCTTAGAAATAGTACAAAAAAGCCATCCTGGCAGACAAAAAGAACTATTACTTTCAACTACAACAAACCACCAAAAAAGAACCCAAAAAATTCTGGGCTAGTATTAATAATCTTCTATCCCCAGGTCAGTCACGTACTCCAAATCCCCAGGACTCTAATCCAGACAATCCTAAACAAGTAGCTAATGACTTCAATTCTTTCTTCACCAATACTATCCAAACTCTAGCAAATCACTTACCTCCTGACATCTCTAAATTACCCTCTCCTACTCCACATAATTTTCTTCCCCTTTCCCTGCAACCTGTATCTACCTCATTTATCTTATCCCTACTCCAGAAACTTAGACCCACCACACCCTCTGCAGACAAACTTCCTGCAGAATTTCTGCAGATAGCAGCTAAAGCTATTGCCTACCCCATCTCAATCCTGATTAATAGATCTATAAAGGATGGAATCTTCCCTTCCATCTGGAAAATATCTCACATCATCCCACTACACAAAGGGGGCAATTCTAATGACTTCTCCAATTTTCGTCCCATAGCATTGCTATCACCTATAGCCAAAATCATGGAAAAGTGCATCCATAAACAACTCCTTAACCACCTTCTCCATAACAACCTACTTGCTAACAGTCAACATGGTTTTAGACCTTCTCACAGCACCACTACTGCATTACTCTCCTTTACCAACACTATCAATCATAACCGTAGCAACACTAACCCATCATCTTCCATCTTCATTGATCTTTCAAAAGCTTTCGACATGGTAAATCACAAACTCCTTCTGCACATACTACAATCTCTCTCAATTCATCCTTCTTCCTTATCCTGGTTTACATCTTACCTAGAACATCGTCAGCAGGCAGTACTTTGGAAAAACTCACTATCGACTCTCCTTCCTATCTCTTTAGGAGTACCTCAAGGGTCTATACTTGGCCCACTCCTATTTTCTATATTTATTAACGACCTACAGTCAGCTATTCCAAACACTACTTGCATACAATATGCAGACGATTCCACGATAATCTGCACTGCTTCCTCTCAGACTGAACTCCAGTCACTTACCCAAAAAGCTTTTTCCACTGTTGAACACTGGTTCTCTGACCGTTGCCTTCTCCTTAACCCAAAGAAAACAAAGTTGCTATTGTTCTCTCCTACACACAAATCAAGCTCTCTTAACTTCTCTATTACTTCCTCTGATAACACCCTGATTTCTCCTGATGCTACTACAAAACTATTAGGAGTAACTATTGACAACAATCTCAATTTTGATTCTCATATAAACAACACAATAAAACAATAAACAAAAAGATTGGTTCCCTCTATAGAATCAAATCATTCCTTACGCCTGAAGCTCGGACCACCTTAGCCAGTTCTCACCTTATCTCTACCCTTCTATATGCTTCCACTATTTATACCAATCTCTCGAAATATAACCTCAAGAAACTTAGCACATCCTACCATAATATTGCCCGATTTGCCACAGGATCTCTCTTCAGAACCCATCACTGTCATAACCTAAAACAACTAGGCTGGCTGGAACTTCCTAACAGGCTGACTTATCAACAGCTCTTAACTGCTCACAAAATTCTTTATCAGCCTGCTAAAACACCTGTTCTCTCCAACCTCATTACACCATATAATAACTTGAAACAGCTACGCTCTGCAAACAAACTACTGGTTAATACTACCATACCCAATAACTCGGCTGGCAATAGCCTTTTTTCTAACTCTGTTGGACATATGTGGAACAAACTACCATCTGATATCTCATCTTTGTCTAGTCCTCCACTCTTTAAAAAACAGCTAAAGACACATCTTAACAAGCACTGGCTTTGCTCCTGTAACAACCCAAACTAACCTGTCTTGTATCCTTCCCTCCTAAACTCCTCCTCACATAACACACTAGAGAGATAAAAAAAAAAAAATATTTTTACTACTTTTTTCTAATTATTCCATATTAGAAACTTATATCTTAGAATCTGTATAGCAAATATATGTTACAACTTTGTTTTAACTTGCCTCTCTCCAAAGATTTTATGTTCTGTCTTAATGTTTTAATAATTTTAACTTGTTTGGACCATTACTGTGCATTATTTGTAAATTTCGTTGGAGCTTTTCTCCCCGGGCCTCCACTGAAAATGGACATATATTCAGCTGGACTAGCCCGGTCAACAAATGTAAAATAAATAAATAAATAAAAATTGTATGCAGCAGTGTTACTTTTTGTTATCTGTTGAGATCTTATGTTAATCAAGCATGGAGTATAGGGGAAATCCACTGCATCTTAGCTAGTGCCATGGCATATTGTGCCCACCTCTGTCTGCCATGATTGTTCCCTGCTGCTGGTTCCTCATCTGACTCCATATCTAGGTCAGCTACCACTGCCTGTAGTGCTGGGAATTGCAGTCCTTGTACTGGAACACCCTGCTGCAATGGATTTCTAAGTATAATTTCATGTAAGATAGCACACAGAGTCAGTATTTTGGTGAGTCAGAAGAGTTATATTGCAGGATACTTCCTGATGTATCCTGACTGTAAAGCTATGATTCGAATAGCCCAAATGCAAGCTCTATGATATTTCTAATATGCACATGAGCAGTGTTGTAACCTTGCTCAGTGAGATTGTGTGGGTTTCTCATGGGAGTCATGAACCAAGATTTTAGGGTATATCCCGTATCCCCCACTATATGGGAAGTTGCCCCCTTGCAAACCCTTAGGTACAGGTCAAAGTTGTGCCACATATAGGAGCTGTGGAAACTGGCTTGGTGGCCTGTACCTTGTGCATTACAGATCACCTGGCAGTTGATGGAGTGACACCCTTTTCTGTTCACAGACTTCCTTCCCATTTCTCCATGTGGGACTTTTATTTCAATGTGCATGTAGTCTGTAGCCCCTAGTACAAGTAAATGTGTTATGGCATAGAAATTTTGTATGCTGCTAGCTCTCTCCTCTGGAGTGTGTGGAAACCGAATATGCTCTCCCCACAAGTTGAAGTGCTGCACTGAGGGAAGTACAGTTATGTAAGCAAACTTACCTTAACAGTAGATGTCTGAATGATCACTGCTGTAGTAGTTTTATCTATATGGGTTATATACTGCACAGGATGTAGCAGCCAGCCAGCTTTGCAAGCTTCAGAGCATCTTTCACACACCTAAACTGTTATTCAGCTCGAGCCAAGCTGACTAAAACAACTGGTTTAGGTGTCAAGTCCTTCAGAGCTTTTATGCCAACAGACAAAGGGATGCTGAACCCTGAAACAACATTCCTAGGAACAACAAAAATAAATATCCATACCCTACCATAAAAATACACCAAAAACAAAAACAAGGTGGATGGAGGGAGGGTGCAGCTACTGCAGCAGTGATTATTCGAACATCTACTGTACTATGTTCATCATGCTGTTCTCTGCTGCATAGCCTTTGCTATATGGATAGATTACCCTAGCTTACAACATTTGGTATGTGGAATGGGAAGAGTCCAGGAGTCCCTGCAAAATAGTCCTAGCAAAGTCTGATTTAGACCTGGAGAAGGAATCAAGCTTGTAGTGCCTTGTAAAAGTATGTATAGAGGACCAAACTGATGCTTCTAGAATACTTCTAAAATTTAACAATTTCCAAAAAGCTATAAATGAGGCCAAAGCCTTGGTAGAGTGGGTTTTGACCCTTGGTAGAGTGGGTTTTGACCCTGCCAGGAATAGCTTTGTTGTGGTGACAAAAGGTAACAGCCTGAGACAACCATTTGGATTTAGTCTGTTTTTACACAGGCTGCCCCTTCTTCTTACCTTCACAAGAAATGAACAACAGATCCAAATATCTGAAAGATTTAGTTCTTTCAAGATAGCACCTGAGCTGTCTGTGTACATTCAAGATATGGATAATCCTTTCTCCCTGATTTGTATGTTTAAGAAAGAAAATTGGGGATGGATAGTTTTGCTTAAATTAAACTTGGATACCACATTATGCATAAGAAAAGGATTACTTCTCAAGGAACCCCTGTCTCTATGGAAAACAAGATAGGGTTGACTCACCATAAGAGCTTGCAACTGAGCTGCTCTTCTGGCAGAGGTCAGAGCAATTAATAAAAAAAAAAAACAGTTTACGTTAAGAACATCAAGTCAAGTAGATTAGCTGGTTCAGACAGAGTGACTGGTAGCTCCTGTAGCACAAAATTAAGAATCCAGCAAGGGGCCACCGTTTTTCTTGGAGGTGTCTTATGCAAAACCCCTTTCAAAAACATTTTGACATGACAAATCATTGAAAGATGAGGATCCATGTGTAGACCTGCTGAAATGGCTGATAAATTAAAGTTATGTACGCACCATAATTATGCATCTGTGTTGTCCATTTTCATTCTTCTGCAATGTATGGGTTACAGATCTGTCTTCGAATCTGACTAGGATGCATTCCACAAACTTTGTATTCAACTCTCAAGCTCATCCCTCTACCCATAATGCCCTAGCCCACCCCTAATACCTCAGATCAAGTATGCTGCCTTAACAGTCTTAATATATAACAGGAAAAGAGAAGATAAATAAAACCAGGCTCTGACCTGGAACAACAGGTTCCAAAATTCCACCAGGTTACTCCAGATGATGACAGAAAGGGGGAAGGAGGGAGGGGAGTCGAGGAAGAATGAAAATGGACAGCAAAGATGCATAGTTATGGTGAGTACATAACTTTAATACCTGATGTTGTCCTTTTCATCCTTTCTTAACGTATGGGATAGAGTCCCCAGCTACATAAATCTTGGTTGGACCTCATAATAGGATATTCCGGAAAACTGCTGAACCAAAAGAGGCTCTGCTTCTGGAAATCATGTCCAGTTTGTAATGAGTAATAAAGGTATGAGCATTAGACCAGGTGGCTGCTACACAAATGTCATCAATGAAAGTTTTAGACCAGAAGGCAGATGAGGTGGCCATGGATCTGGTTGAATGAGTCTTATGTGGTTTTGGTAGGGAGAGACCTTGGTGGGAATATATCCAGGAAATGCAATTACTTATCCATTTGACCAATGTAACTTTAGAAATTGGAGACCCCAACCTACTAGGTGAAAAAGAGACAATCGGTCTGCTTTTCTGAAATCTTTTGTTTTGTGTAAATAGAAATGTAGTTATCTATGCACATCCACAAGACGTAGCAAGTATTCTCCTTTGTTTGGAATTTTTGAAAGGAGACTAATAAGTGAATGGTTTGATTTATGTTTCATTCAGAAACCACTTTTGTTGGAAAGAGTGATTGGTTCATAAGGTAATTCTCTTTATGAAAAACAATGTAAGGGCTTTGAACGAAAGAGCATGGAGTTCAGAAACCCTTTTTGCAGGTCTGATAGCCACTAAAACAGCTGCTTTCCAAGACAGACATTTTAAATCAGTTTTTGCTGAAGGTTCAAAGGGTTGTTGAGCTAAGCCTTGAAGTACTAATTACATCCAAAGGAGGTGATAGATCTTTCACTGGAGGTCTGAGCAAGAAGGTGCCCTGTAGGAAAGCCTTGCACAACTTGGAAGCAACCAAGCAAGAAGCACTGTCTCGAGTGAAAATTTGATATGGCTGACAAACGTACTTTGATTGTGGAAAAACTAGCACCTTCTTTAAAGAGAGAAGCTAAAAGCTCTAGCACAGAAGAAATAGGGGCAGTAAAGGGATCAATGTCATTTCTCAGGGCCCAAATCAAGAATTATTTCCATTTACTTTTGCAAGTCCTCTTAGTCGAATTTCTCTGTGAGCACAAAAGTATATGATTGAACCAGGGAATAAAGCATAGGTAGTCTAGCTATTAATGGAACTAGGAAAGCCATGTTGCTAGTTTGAGGGTTGTGATATTGGGATATTTTATCTCTAAGGGATGTAACAGAAGATCTGGACTGAGGTCCAGTATTGAAGGAAAATAATGAAGATGAGACCAAATGAAGGGGAACCACACCTGGTGAGGCTAAAAGAGGGCAATGAGGACAGCCAGGCTCTTCAACCAACTGGATTTCTGCAAGAATTTTGGAATCAGAGGTACTGAGGATAGGTATAAAGGAGACCAGAGAGCCAAACATGCACTAGAACATCTCTCAGTGACTCTCCCTGAGAGTGGAAAAAGACAAAGTATCTACTGCAGTTGTTGTTGTTGTGGGAGAAGCAAAAAGATTGCAACAAGGTTGGTCCCATCGACAGAAATTTTTTTCTGCCACTGATTGATTGAGAAAACGCTCATGAACTATCAGAATGGACCTACTGAGGTTGTCCACTAGTATGTTGGATTTCCCTGGAATGTGCATTGTCACTAGAAAGAAGTTGGAGGAGATCACCCATTGCCACACTCTCATAGCTTCTCAACAGAGGGGGTAAGATTGTGTTTCCCCTTATTTGTTGATGTACCAAACCACAGATATGTTGTAGGTTTAAATCGCAATAGTCCCCAGAGGGAGAACATCTTGAAATGCCTGCAATGCTAATAGGACTACTCTCATCTCTAGGACATTGATGTGTAAATTAGTTTCTTGGGGAAAGCATGTGCCTTGGACCATCCTTCCCAAGAAATGCCCCACCCCACCCCAGAGGCATCCATGGTCACCTTGGCCACTGGGGTAGACAGAGTAAAAGGGTAACCTATGTAAATCTTATCCAACTGGCTCCACCAACGAAGATGTTTTCTGGATACCAGAGTAAGTTTGACTGGGAAAGATAGATGTTGTCAAAGAATAGACCACTGAACAGCTAGAGTCCATTGAAGAACACACATATAGTACCATGCTAATGGGACTAATACTATAGATGCTGCCATGGAACCTAGGGCCTGAATGACAAGTCTGTCAGGAGGAGCAGGATGAGAAAGAATTTGTTGAACTTGGGACGTGATTGTACCTATATGATGAGGAAGCAGAAAATAAATCTGGCTTATTATATTTAGATGAGCTGCAATGAACTCCATGTTCTGTGCTGGTAGTATTTTGGATTTGGAAGTGCTGACTGTAATGCCTAGTGTTGGCAAATTTGGAGCAAATAGTCCCTGAACTGTTCTAGGAGACATCTGGTTGGGGCAGTGAGGAGCCAGTCTTCTAAGTATGGAAGCACTTTGAATCTTTTCAGTCTCAGGTGAGCTGTTACCACTGCCATACACTTGGTAAACAGCCTGAGGGCTGTGGTGAGTCCAAAGGGCAGGGCTCTGAACTGACAGTGACTGGCTCTCAACCAAAAGTGCAAGAATGTTCAGGGGCATCTGTTTATTTTGATGTGATAGTATGTGTCCTGAAGCTCAATTGATGATATCCAATCATCCTTGTACAAAAGAGGTAGAATGGACTGAACCATGGCCATTTGGAACTTTGATTTCCTCACATATTGGTTCAGATTGCTTAGCTCCAAAATTGTTCTCAGGTCCCTTGTCTTTTGGCACTAAAAAGAACCTCAAGTAAGTTTCAAATCCTCTCTGGTCTAGTGGGACCTCCTGGATGACTCTTTTGTCCAGCAGCTTCTGAATCTCTTAAGCTGCAGATTCTCTCTGAATTCATGGGCCTTCAGGATGCTTTCTTCATTTGGATGAGGGAATCTGGAAAAATTGTATAAAATAACCTCTGGATATTATTTTTAGCACTCAAGAACATTTTGTTATAGCAGCCCAGGCATCTGGGTGTAAAAACAAATATCCCCCGACTGCCTCCAGAGGCGAGTAGTCAGGCAGCCCTTCAGGAGCACTGAAAGGGTTTATCTAGAAAGGTATATCAGAAACCCTGGTCTTACTGGCCTCCTCTAATTTAGACCCTCATTCACAATTGTTTGTTTAAATCCTTACTGAAACATGTCCACTTGCTCCATACTCATTTGTCTGACCATGTCTAAATGACACCATTTTGGCTATTATTTTAAGTGTTCTTCTGTATGTTTTATTTTGGTTATCAGTGTTTGTTAAAGGTTATTTAGATGGAGTGAATATTATTTTCAGTGGAGGTCTAGAAGCACTGTCTAGTTAAGTAATTTGCTTACAGTCATAATGTAAGTAAATGTAGACAAGGAGAATCAAACCAGGGACTGCGTGATAAATCTTGTCCAAAAAAATCATTTATTCTAAACCATAAACCATTGTATGTATGGAAATGATACAGTCAATATATACACATACACACACACACACATATATATATATATATATATATATATATATATATATATATATATATATATATATATATATATAAAACTATATATAGATAAATATATGAATATGTATCCTGGAAGTGCACTTGTAAAGCATTTTGTGCATTGTACACAGCTAATATCTGAAATCAATCACTTTGTAAATCAGAATGTTATCCACTGTTAACAAATTTTAACTAAATAAATAAAATACAATTTGTGATGAGTGAGTATGTTATTCCTGGAGAAAATGATGTCAAGTTAGTCCATCACTATGTTTTCATGGTAAAACATTTATCTTTGGACTTCCTTTCCTTCTAATTGCATTTGTGATTTACCTGACTGAGAAACAAATCTGCATGTCAGCTGTGTCAGAACAAAACCGACAGCATTTCTCCCTTATTAGCATCAAGATGAACAGGTTACATGCTGAATTACTGACAATGTCATGTTAGATAAACCTGGACTGACTGGTAAACTACAGCAGAAACCTCTCGTTACGCAGAAGTAAAGATAATGTAAAGATTTATAAAATGATGCAGTCAGTACAGTGACATAGTTAGTATTGTTGCTTTACAGTGCTTGGTACTCAAGTCTAGTTCCTAGCTGGGGTACTTTCTGTGCAGGTTCTGCATGTCCTATCTGTGTGAATGTAGGGTTTTATTAGGTAAGGCAATTTCCTCCCACATTTCAAAGACATGGTGTAGGAGAATTGATGATCATCCATAATTTCCATAGGTGTTACTGTGTGTGTGTGTGTGTGTGTGTGTGTGTGTGTGTGTGTGTGTGTGTGTGTGTGTGTGTGTGTGTGTGTGTGTGTGTGTGTGTGTGTGTGTGTGTGTGTGTGTGTGTGTGTGCGCGCGCATGCGCGCATGTGTGTGTGTGTATGTGTGTGTGTGTGTGTATGGATAACCGCACTTGTAAGTGCATTAAACAATAGACTGGAGTCCTACCTGGATAAGATTCTCTGCCTTTAAGTCCTGGGGTAGCCTTTATCTCCTCCCACAACCCTGAACTGAATAAAGCAGGTAATCAATAAATGATTGCATGACCGCTATTAAACCCTTGTAGCTCTTAATATTATACATTCTGTAAGCATTTAATCTCCATGAATGTCCATTTCTGATACCTGAAAAAGGGCTCCATTCTGTCCATTTCTGATGCCTGAAAAAGGGCTCCATTCTCTGCTCTTCACAGCTCAACTACAGTAGCAGTGGCTTGGGGGATGCATGTGGATGTAATACAGACCACATTTAAAAATAGCCATTCATTGACTTATATGAAACCATCCTTGGTATTTGAAATTGCAAGTTCTTAGCAGCGACCAAAACAAGTAATGACTAATATAATTTGGATTTTATTTGTTTTACAGAAGCTTTTTCTGCTCGTACTTCTCTGAGAAGTAATACGTAAGTATTGCAGAGCATGTTTACTGCATTACCAGAGATGATGGGCTTTCTTGTTAATACAACTGTACACAGCTGATTAAAGGTAATTTGCCCTCTGTTTTTAGTGTGGGTAGTGAGATAAGAAATCATTATCAAATGCCTTAATCTCACTGCCTGTGTTATTAGCTTTCAGAGGAAATTTTTCCTACTGACTGACCATTAATGTAGAAAGGTAAAAAAGACTTACTAGATGCTGGAGCCAGATTTCTGCTGCAAGACACCCTCACATACAAAGGCACTGATTAGCTGAGGGAGCTGAAAACTGGAGCTACAAAGAGTATAGAAGTTGTGCATATTTCATGCTTCTTATCCTGAAATAAAATACCTCATGATTACAATGAAAATGTTAAGGACATAGGGAGGTAAAAAACTAAACGTAACATGTCTGCTGTCTTCCACAATTGCCTTTCTTTCAAACCAATAATGTGAGGCAGTCAATTCCTGAAGTCATAAGGACTTAGATACAATCCTCTTCTATGGATAAGGCTTCTGCAGACACCTATTTTCTTTTTATTTTAAAGTACAATGTGCCACATTTTGTAAAGTGGTTAGGAACCAAGAGTAAGAACATGAGTGCATTCATTTAAAATCCTTGTTAGACACCAGCACTATGACAATCCCTTTTTCATCACTATTCTCTTGAACTCTTGTTTCACATAGGCTTCTAAGAGGTGACGTCTACCTGATCTCTAATGCAATGTCTTATCTAATTATATATGAAAGTCTGTGCCTGCAGTATACCATTATGCAACCAATATTAAATCAGGGAACCTAATGCTAAAAATAAATTTCAATAATAGAGAAAACTGGGAGAGATGCATTACACGCTGCCTTCCAAGATTGTGAAATAAAATTCCCCTTACAATTACAAATCAGTCATATCTTTATATCTTTCTTCAAAAAATAATATTGATGTGCTCAGCTCCATGGCATTGAAAATGAAGCCCTGACTATGATCCAGCTGACCCTTGTTTGACTAGTGCCACTAGTATCAGAGGGACCGAACAGGGAGGATGGGAGAGAGACTGGACTATGCTGACTTACCCATCCTAGGAGAGGGAAACAGCACTGATCCACTGCATTGGTAACATTTATATGAATGCATATCTCCCTCTCTCTCTCTCTCTCTATATATATATATATATATATGTATATATATATATATATATATATATATATATATATATATATATATATATATATATATATAGATCCCTATCAGTTGCCAGAGTCTTTAGAAGCTCAAAATTCATATGGTCGAGAGCAAATGACTGAGTTTTTTATAACTCAAAGCTTTTGAATGGAGATCATGGTACAGCGAAAACTGGGAAATTTTCTTCACTACAGTGAGATCTCAGAGTTGGTATATATAATTTGCAGGGGGTGTGGTGGGCACAGCCCCCTGTATAAATGTGTTTTTTTTTTGATGTTCGCGTTTTCAGAAACATGATCATATAGTCTTGTCTATATGAATTTCGAGTTTCTGAAAACTCATCTTCTGACATAGGTCCATACACACACACACATATATATATTTTATATATATATATATATATATATATATATATATATATATATATATATGGGTCTACTACTAATGGCCGAAACGACGATTCCCTGACGGGAAACTCACCGACGCCAGATGACCGACAGGTAAGTGTACCGACAGGGTGATTTGCCGACAGCGGAAAGACCGACAAGGGAATGTGCGATCGCGACGCGGTAAGTGTGCGATGGTGACGGAGTTAGGAGCGGTCAGGTAAGTGCTCGAGATTGTGGGATGTCGGGTTAGGCTGTGGGAAAGGTGAGTGTGTGTTTGTGTCGGAGGTATGGTTCGGGTAAGGTAAGTGTGTGCTAGTGAGGGACTGTAGTTTAGGGACGGGTTAAGTGAGTTAGGGTTAGGGTGCAGGTAGGTGATGTGTGCGTTAGTGTCGGAGCTTGGGCTAGGGGTGGGTTAAGTGAGTTAGGGTTAGGGTGCAGGTAGGTGAAGTGTGCGTTAGTGTCGGAGCTTGGGCTAGGGGTGGGTTAAGTGAGTTAGGGTTAGGGTGCAGGTAGGTGAAGTGTGCGTTAGTGTCGGAGCTTGGGCTAGGGGTGGGTTAAGTGAGTTAGGGTTAGGGTGCAGGTAGGTGAAGTGTGCGATAGTGTCGGACCTTAGGGTTAGGGTTTGGGTCAGGGCTAGTGTGTATGCTATGTAGTGTCGCGTGTTGTTTACATTCCGTGTGTCGGTGTAATGGTGTTCGGTGTTTTGCGTTGTCGGGTTTGTGTGTTGTCGGTCATCTGGCGTCGGTGAGTTTTCTGTCGGGGAATCGTCGTGTCGGGCATTAGTAGTAGACCCATATATATATATATATATATATATATATACACAGAGAGAACAGAGATGCATATATATATATATATATATATATATATATATATATATATATATATATATATATATATATAAAACTCATAGTAACAGGACTAGCAATGTTCACATTTTCACATTGTAAAAGGTGTACTGCATAACAGGAAGTCAAAATGTGAAGTAGTTGCCATGCATCTCTCTTGGGGAAACAACTGTGAAGCTTGTGCTGCCACTGCAGGGGTTTAGAGGTAGGTTAAGTTGTCCTCTGACCTACAGACTGGCATTCTTTAGTAATGGTGGAATGAGACTAATGAAAAGAAAATAATGGAGTGAGGCCCTCAACCCGGTATGGGCTTGGTCAGCCTTGACGGTAGGTACTTGTAGAGTCCCACAGCTAGGGAACAAATAGATCATGTGTCTCTTGCTCTACTGAGGAATAGGATCTGTGTACTCACCTGTAGTAGGTGTTGGTAAGCTGCATGTGCTTGGTTCCTGTCCCTCAAAAGGAGGGAAGACTACATCAGTTAAATGAAGGTAGGGGAGCCACTCCATGACTCACGTGGATCACAGAGATAAAAAGTAAATACATAAGTAAGTAAATAAATAAATAAATACTCAATATGTTGTCCCACGATGACAAGAACTGTACCAAGATACCTTTATGGCTTGATAAATAAAATAATTGTAGTCCCCAACACTTTGGTCTTCTTCTTCTTTCGGCTTTTCCTGGTTGGGGCCTCCACAGCGGATCACCTGTCTGCTCATGATTGGCAGTGGAGTTTTACAGTGTCGAGTTGCCAGCCCGGTGCCCAAACTTCCACAGAAGGCACACACATGCACGCACTCATGCCTAGGGCCAATTTAAAGTGTCCAATCCACCTGCAGCATGGATGTGGGAGGAAACCGGAGTACCCATAGGAAACCCACGCGACCACAGAGAGGATATGCAGACTCCGCACAGAAGGCACCTCAGCCGAGGATCAAGCCAGAGAACCACTTACTGTGAGATGGCAACGCTAACCGCTGCACCACCGCGGCCACCCTCCCCAACACTTCAGTCTAATTTATATATTTTCAGCTAATTTAGCAAATACTCCACAGGTATGTGGAAAATCTAGGTACACATACCATAAATGCTTATTAATGTTCTGTATAAACATTTTCAGCTGAGTACATACAACTTATTCCAATATTTTATGTCATTTCTTGTGAGAAATTTTCAGATGAATCCCTGAAAAAGATTCATTAAAAGTCATAAGCAAAACCAATTCAGAATGTGAAAAAGTTCCTTGAGTTTTAAGAGAATGTCATATAATTCACTAGATTTGCAATGTTAAATACAAGTTCCTACAGAGCAATAAGTTTGTGTGGTGCTCTTACTTTTGAAAGAAGCTATTTAAAATCTAAGCGAAAAGCAAGAATAAAAATCAGAGTAAACACAAAAGTATATGTTATTAACCACAGAAACCAACATTGATTTTCATTTTTATTCATGTTACATCAATAGTAGTTTGTAGTGTTGGTGACGTATTTAGCTATTTGCTTTGTCTCAGATGCTCTATTTCAGTCTGTAGGCACACTGTTCTGTTTGCTAGATGTTTATAAAGAAAAGCTACAGGGACATCAAAACATAAAAGAGGCAATTAAGTCTGAAAGGCAGAAAGCTATTAAGTGTGCTCTTTATGTAGCAATACTGTGACTAAGATAAGCATTAAACATCTGTATGAACAGAAGAATTATCAGCATGGATAATGTGATAATCGCTGTCCATTCACTACTGCAACAGGAAAATAATAAAGGAATTATAACCTTTTGTGGTACATTTTAAATCTTTTTTTTTCTAAATACAGTTTTGCTCCTAGAAATCAAAGAAAAAAGTATCATACTGACTGTAGCAATAGTTTATACCCAGCAATTAGGAAAGGAAGAATATGCCACATGAGGTCTATCCATTCTAATAAGAATAAAATTAATATTTTGTGTATGAAGGCTTTATTAGAATTAAAAGTATCTCAGTTCATGCATCAGGTCTATGAAGAACATGCTCATATGTACATTAAACAAGTATAACAAATCTATGTCATTTCATAGGCAAACTAATATCATAGCACTACATAGTGAACCTTTTGCAAGCTGTTTTAAGATCTGAGAAATGCATTGCTTATATGTAAACTGCACCTAATTGTTTATCACTGTGGTCTGCCAATGGGCAAAGCCTTCACATTAGAAGTGCAGTAGAATGCTTTTCCTGTCTGTGGTATTTACTGAAAATATGTTTAGTTCAACCAAGTGTGTTGTAAGAGGCTTCTAACTTTCAATCACCTTCTCTACCATTGAACAGCATATCAGTAATCAAAACCTGTTGAACGTCATACTCAGCAAACGTTCAAGATAGCACCTACAGAGCATTGAGAAAAGCAGATAAGCACTACCTGTACCAAACAAACCAGCAGCAACGAGACAAGTCCATCGACCTCTCCAATCCACTGTAGCCCTCCAGCAGCAGGACCAGCTGCACCAAACGAAAGTTAAAGTCCTGCAAAGTCCTGCAATGTTAAAGTGCCAAAATATGGAAAACTCAAAGAACCCAAAGTATGAAAAATCTGAAGTACCTCGAATGAGATCATAATATCAAATAGATTCACAGCTCCAAAAACGTAACACAAAAATTCACAGAAAAATAAACCTGTAATGGAGTTACAAGGGATTCCAGCCACACAAAACAGCATTTATAACTTGTCATGAAAACCACTATACCAATGAGCAGCCCAACACTAACATATCTATTGTCTGCTGCTATTGTGTTGTCTTTCAGGTTTTTATACTTTACTGTTGATGTTCTGTAGGTGACATCTTAACATTCACTGAGAAGGACGATCAACAGGGTTTGATCACTGATATCCTGTACAACATTGGAGGAGGCAATTGAAAGTTGGGAGTCTGTTGTAAGAATGTGTATATTTGAGCTGTCATGAGATATTGTTGCCAAGCTTTTGTGACACAAGCAGAGAGGTGTCAAGGAGGATAAAGTGTGTGTGAGTGTGTTTGCGTGTGTGTATTTTTGTGGGATTTAGTACCTTGTGTTATGTTTACAACAGAAAATGTATGGCCATGTGATTAGTCATACCACAGAATGTCATCTGCAAATTTCAAGTAAACTTAAACACAGGTTTCTTGAGAAAGTATGTTGTGTTTTTGTGTTCACTTGTTATGTGCATTTGTTTTGTAGTAGCATAACCTTGATGCTCCACTGTGATAGTGTGAATTAATTATTTATTTTGTTTACATTTTTATTAATGATGTAGGCCCATCACATCCTATTCATTATTTATGTTACAGGTTACCCACAGTAGTAATTACACTAAATAGGGTAATCACAGCCAAGATGCTTGTGAAAGTGTTTTAGTTTTCATCCTGTAAGTGGCAGGAGTTCCTTTACATCCACACTGTATGCACACACCAATAGAATAACCTAGTTTGTTGCACATGTACTGATAAATGCTATGAAGTACTACATTTGACAATCAGCTGATGTTTCTGTAATGCCGTCCTATGATTGGCAGAGGCCAGAAACTGTGGGAAATGAGAAAGAGAATAATATAAGGTATATGAGACAGATGTATCATGGGTTCATTTCACCTAAAACACGCATTCCATTTGGTGCACATATCATAGGTTCATAGGTTCATAGGTTGGTACTAGGCTATCGGCCCTAGGGCCTATACAAGCCCAGTCATAACAATTCCCTGGATATTTCTTCCCACAATATTTAATTCCCTGGACCCTGTCTAGCAGGGTGACTGACATGATCCCCGAGGTGAATTTCCTATCTCCAATCCAATTGTCAAGGTTCCTTTTGAAGATGGCCAAGGAGGTGCTCTGCTTGACATGTACTGGCAGTCCATTTCAGAGTATGGGGAGACTCTGGGTCAGGAACCTATCCCTCCAGCATGATTTGTTCATTGTGAGGACAAGGTTTAGATCCCTGGAGTGTGCGGCTCTGAGGGGATTGGGATTTCTTTAAGTGGAGCATTTCCAACAGCTCAGGGTTTGACATGGCCTTGTATGTTAAGCAGAGATCACCTCTGAGTAGACAATATGCCACAGAGTATAGCTGGAGTTTTTTTAGATGGCCAGCATATGGCATCTGCTTTAGGCCTGTGATTCTTTTAGTGAGGTATTTCTGTGGCCTTTCCAGCTGTTGCAGATGTCTTGTGAGGTACATACCAAATGGGGCATTGTACTCTATAATGGGTCTAGTGAGGGATGAGTACAGTGGGACAATGACCTCCTTTTTCTGGATGAAAAGCCCTTAGTGATGAGGTGTGCCACTGCTCCAATTTATTTATGCATTTACCTTTTGTTGACCAGATTAGACCCACTAAGCAAGTGAATTCTTTTCAGGCAACACCCAAGGTGGTATTTATACTAAAAGAAAAAATTTGGCCAGGGCAACAATGAACTTTCCCTACTGTTTTTAATAGGTGCCATGGGATATTTTGCATCCTTCTGAGCTACCATCAACTCAAGCAGCTGGGACCACAGTTTAACATCTCATCCAAAGTATGGTATACTCAGGAACACAGCACTCTCCTAATACTACAGTACTACAGAGTAAATAATTAATATTTCTGTGACAGACATTGGATCAGATCCAAGATAATTTATACTCAATCAGTGTAGTATAGCTATGAAAATCGCTTAGCTGCCGATTGCTATTAATAATACCTGGTTTACATTCTGTAAGTCACTCATATCCTGATAGATTTCCTCACTTTGTTTATTTATGATTAAGTCTCTCAGTTTCTGTACTAGAATGCCTTTACTAAGTTTATTTTTATGAATGTATTTTTATCCAATGTTATATGTTTAATATCTATATTTTTGTGTGACAAATATTAAGTCATGTATATGTAAACCTTGTATTTGTAATTGTAATCATTGTTACATACTGAATGTGGAGCTTTTCTCCCTGGGCATATGCTGAAAAAGGATTTTTGTCCTGTCAGACTTTCCCGGTAATTAAATGTAAAATAAATAAAAATAAATACTCAAGGCAAGGTACTGCCCTGTACTTGCAAAAGAATGTCGAATAGTATTAATTCTTACAAAAATGTTTGCACGTATGTATGCAAATAGGGAAGCCAAAAGATTTCTCAATATTCTAATGATCCTATGACTGATTCTAGGACAATGGCTCGGGTCAGTGCTCCATTTTACTGGGGGAAGATTAAATTGATGGCATGTCTAGAAAATTCAACATGCTCATTACAACAGCCCTTAAATAGTTGCCACATTGTTAAAGAGTACTTCACAGGGAAGGCAGCCAGTAGTAAGGATAAAAAGCTCAATCTGTGGGAATAATGCATGTTTCTGCACTGTTTTGAGGTGAGTGCAAGTCGGTATTTGTTTTGATTTTAATGGTTTCATCCGCGGCGGTGGTGGTGCTGCGGTAGCGTTGTCGCCTCACAGTAAGACGCTGTCTGGTTCGACTCTCAGCTAGAGCGTCTTCTGTGTGGAGGCATGCGTGAATGGGCGTATCTTCGTTGAAGGTTGTGTTAGAGCTGGCAACTCGGCACGTAAAAATCAAGTGCCAATCATTAGCGGACCGGAGTTCCGCTGTGGTGACCCCTAACCGGGAAAAGCCGAAAGACACAACAATAGAGACAGTGTGGCACTATTTAATATTTCTTCACATTCAAGAGCTAATTGGCTTTCTTCCCCCTATTATTTTATATGTGCTGTTTCGCTGACAAGTTCTCTGTTCTTTGCTATTTAGTATACCATATGCAGTAACACTCCAGATGATGTTCTATCAAAGGGCGCTGGAACCATACAGCAAGGGGAAGGAGCCCCCCACTTTTTCAGCTACAAGGCCATGGTGGCAACATCTTCTATGGTCCCGTACATCTAAGCATGTGTGTGTTCCTGCCACACATGCAATTTTAAAATACATTACAGTATAGTTGCTGCTTCCAGGTAAGGAGAGTTTTTGAGTGTGTGTGTGTGTGTGTGTGTGTGTGTGTGTGTGTGTGTGTGTGTGTGTGTGTGTGTGTAAAATGCCCCAGTTAGGTATACCTGGTAGTTAGTGCTATTCAGGCTCAAACCCTTACCTTAGGTACAAGAAACAAAAGCCTGAATTCTCTACAAATCCCACCACTTGTGATTCAAGGAGTTGAGTCCATAGCTTTCAACTGTCCAGATTTTCACAGAGTATTTGGCTCATATTTTTGGTCTGTTCCTCTTAAAATTTGTGGTTTTCTGGTAAATCAAAGAGAACTGAATTCACTAAATAATGACAGCCCTTTAAGTTTCAGTCTTCCTATCTTTCAAAAACACATGGTAACACAAAAGGCTTTATTGTAGCAACTATCTAGGATTATACAAGAAATGTTTAAAATGTGTCCCTGGTTTTGGGCCTTTGTGCCCACCCCCCCCCCCCCACCCCCAGCAATAAATGGTGGCTTTTTCCAGATTTCTTGTGCTGCAAAGTTGAGAGATTTTGTTTTAACTGTATTTTCATTGCTACATAGTGTTTCTTTACTGTAATTGCATTTTTATTGAATTACTTAACTGTAAACTGCTTTTTCATACTGAGAGATATATTTTCTGTTTGTGAGTGCTCTATCTGTGAACAAACTACCAGAACTAGTAAAACAAAAAAGGCAAACCAGGAACGACAGCAAACCACCGATTTATTAAACCAAAATTAGTACTAAGCGCTTTCACCCACACACATCAGGGCATCTTCAGAGTACTGACAATCCTTGTATTGAACCTCCTTTTAAATCCTAATACAAATTAGATAATTGAACAATTAAACTGTTTTTTTCTACGCAGCTAAACATTTTTCATTAAAAAGTTAACAATCAGCAAATATTTACATCAAAAATTGACGTAAACAGCCAGGACTTGTATGAATATATTAATGTATCTATGTATAACAAAAAACCTTCCTATCAAAACTCTCTCTCTCTCTCTATATATATATATATATATATATATATATATATATATATATATATATACTAGCAGTAAATAAAAAATCAAATTCTAAAATACATATAAATATAAATAAGTAATACTATAAATATAAATAATTATATAAATAATTATTATAAATAATTATTACTATACACTCCAGCATAAAATCATTTATTTATTTATTTAAAAATTTCCTACTAACATTAAAATTCATTTAATTATACAAAATATTTAAAACACACTAAATTGTCAGGTGTTAACCTAATACACACAAAATCAAATAAATTGAGACTTGTACTTCAATATACTAGATATAGAAATATGTTCGTTAATACCAGGGCTAGAACTTGCATTTAGCCGTAATTGCCATAAACATTCTTTAGCCTCAAGTAGGATGTTATCATCACCACCTTTGTTATTATTGTATTCTGTCAATAACAAAGAATAAAAATTTCTTAAACTTCTGGCATCTTAGACTGTGCATAAAAAGGGAACTAGTATTTTTATGTTTTTTTATATCTCTAACATATTCCACTATCCTTTCTCGCAGTTTCCTTACCATTTTGCCAATACAGAAGGATGGACATGATGAACAAATAGCTAGATACACCACCATTTTTGTGTTGCAATTACAATGACCTGGGCATCTAATTGTTTTCCCAAAATTTTGTACCGCAACATATGGTCCATCATTAATAAATTTACAAGTATGGCATGCCCCACATTTGCTCATCGGAGAGTTATTGAACATATTCTTGTTGTTAACCGCCTCAAAATGTTCTTTAAGATTCATCCCCCTACTATATGTGACCTTGGGCCCAGTCCCCAAATTGTCAATCAAGTCACCATTATTCTGGAAAATACTTACCCAGGTCTCATGTGACATAAATGATTTTATGCTGGAGTGTATAATAATAATAATTTATAATATTTATTTATATAATTATTTATATTTATAGTAGTGCTCTATCTGTGCTTTTCTGTGCATTTTTTGTGAGGTTTCCATGTTCTAGAAAGGTAGCATAGTCTGGATAGAGGCCTGCTGTTATCCAGGCCTGGTTGTTTTGCTTGTTGAGTTTCCTGTGTTTCTGACAGCCATCTTCTGCTGGTAGTGTCTTGTCTTCGCTGTTAGTGAGAATAACAGCATTGCCTGACCTTCTCTGGAAAGCATGATTGGTTGAAAGAGCAGGGGCTAGCAGGATTGGATAGTAATTTGAGCTTCTAGATTTTTCCATCTTTTCTGTATTTATAGCTTGTGTTTGCCGGGTGTTGCGCTTGTTTGCTTGTTGCACACTGCCGCTGCATTGTTTTAACCCATTGTGAGGTATCTTAATTGTACTTTTTTCCCTTACTAGCACTCCTGTGTAACTGATGCCCTCCCTTGCAACTACTGTGATTTTATCCAGCCCTATATACAGCTATAGGTATTCTGATAGTACCCACTCTACCATTCTTTACCTCTCTTCCATAGATTCTGACAACCATGGACAGACAATTTCCTGTGGTTTCTCCAGCTAGTCTTGTTGATATGGGCATCCTGAGACAGTATAGCAACTGCCTCATGTACACGGACAACACTCTCCATCTTCTACCACCTAGGAATACAATATGTGAGAGATGCAATTACATTAAGAACCTAGAATCCTTGCTGTCTCAATCACAAGCCAGTACATCTGGCGCTGAGAAGGTTGTCTGCACAAACGCCACATCTCTAACACCACTCACACCTGTACAGTACATTCTTACATATGTGGAAGTTCTCAACAAAAACATAACCAAACAAAAGAGACCTCTGAGGCAAACACACACATGCAGATCACAACCCACCACAACAAGCACCACACATAGTACACATGCCAGAGTCCCACAGTCTTTAAGGCCCAGCCACAAACCCAACATACTAGTCATAGGAGACTCTATTGTGAAACACACAGATGTGCTCCTCACCAGGCTAAACAAGGCGAAAGTCACTGTAAGTTGCTTGTCAGGTGCTAGAATCCCCCATATCATTCACGCACTCAAATCTCTCAACAACAGGTACTGTTATGACTCTGTCATAGTCCATGTTGGTGTGAATGACTTGAGACGTACCTCTCTGGACTATATTCAGAGAGACATGATTGAGCTCACTGAATATGTGTCCCAGACAGATATGTCCCTAGCCTTAAGCATCATCCCACTGTCATCCAGAATGATATCTCAGTACAAAACAGAAAATGATTAACTTTAACAATTGGCTTAGTTTCTGGTGTCATTTCAAGGGGATTCAGTACCTGACAGCCTGGGAGGATATGAATGAAAGACCACAATGCTTTGTCAGAGATGTCCTTCATCTGTTCGCCCTGGGTTTCAGGTGCCTTTATTAGGCAAAGTCATGAGGACAAAATTATCTACGTGAAAAAGTCTTCTAATCGAAATTTAAAGGTCATGCTGTTAAACGCTACTATTCTCAACATGAAACTACACTCATTGCAAGCATTCCTCACCCTGCAAGATGCTGACATTTGTGCAGTCACTGAAACCTGGTTCAAGGCTGCAGAGAGCAGCCCAGTCTTACCAGGTTACTTGTCCTTCCATACTTTCATACCCCAAACAAAAGGCTACAAAGCCAAAGGAGGTGAAGTTTCAATATTTATCAAAGACATACATACCTCCAGGTTGGTCAAACAGTATGACTCCTGGTGCAGTTAACTATTGACAAAACACCTATTCAGTTCATAGCTAGCTACAGACCCCCAACCATGACTCAGGAGGCCCACTCCACCTGTCTGGAATTACTTGAATCCATCAAGATTCAGCCCTCTACCTTGATCCTGGGTGACTTTAACTACCCAACCATATAGTGGAAGACCTATTCTATCACCAACATGAATGCCCAGAGATATCTCAACTTTGTCAATGCCAGTCCATTGGATCAGCTGGTCGACACCCTCACAAGAGGTGAAAATATCCTGGACCTGGTACTAACCAACATGAGTAGTATCCTGCTTGGTAATATCCTACCATAAAGCAATCACTTTCGAAGTCACCATCTCCCCTGACCCCCCCCCCCCTGCCAGGGTTAAACAAAAAAACTTTTCAAAAGCTGACTACAACCTACTGAGAGCAAGTATAAACAGCTTCACAGCTACCATCCCTTCAGTTGAATCAAGCACTAATGTCCAAGCCTACACCGATATATATATATATATATATATATATATATGAGTACCTAAATAGCTACATGGACTCAGCAATACCTGACAGGACCAAATCATCCTCCTCAAGGAAGAGTAAACCTGTCTGGTTGAAAGCAGAAATAAACAGACTCTATAATAAAAGGGAAAAATTGATGCCCAGGGCCAAAAAGGAGCAGGTGCCAAGTTGGAAGCAATCTCTCCTTTGTCTGAACAAGCAAATAAGGTCACTGGTGAAATCCTCTAAGACTAACTTTGAGTCCAAATTGGCCACATCCACTAAGGACAATCACAAAGCCTTCTTCGTATATGTCCCCAATCTCAAAGGTAACTCCCAAATTTGCTCTTAATTGGTAGTCAAGAATACCACATACACAAATGCCATAGATATAGCCAACCTACTGGCAGACACATTCAGTAAATACTTCACCCTCCTGTCCCCCATCAGTAAACCAGGACATCCCCAGCACCTGACCCCCTCCCCTAATCACCAGGGAGCAAGTTATTAAAAGCCCTTTCAAAGGCAAAAAATACAGCCTCCATGGGACCCAACAACATCCCTGGCTGTGTCCTACATGAACTTAGGCAAGAGCTCCCAGTGCTTCTAGGCACCCCATTAAACCAAAGCTTGTGCACTGGCTTTGTCCCAGCAGAATGGAGGACAGCCACTGTCATCCCTCTGCACAAAGGTGGGACGCCCACTGACCCAGGCAATTACAGGCCCATCATCAGCCTAACTAGCCTGATCTGTAAGGCCATGGAACACATTATCATGGACCTTATAAACAAGGACATTGGTAAACTCCACACATTTGATCCTACACAGTCTAGTTTTGTCAAAGGGAGACCATGCCTATTAAACTTGGTCATCTTCGAAACAGTCACCAAAGCCATGTATTAGGGCAAGACAGTGCACACCACCTACCTTGACCTAGCCAAAGCCTTCGACACTATTCCCCACTTGGGCATAATAGATAAACTTTTCCTGCTAGGCATCAACCTATATGTTACCAGATGGGTAGCTAACTGACTGACTGACAGAACCCACTCAGTCAAAATAGGGGAAGTCACCTCTAGTAGTACACCCATAACAAGCGGCATACCTCATAGATCAGTCTTGGGGCCTCTACTGTTTGGGATATACTTTTCTGAGGTGCAAGCCAAAACCAGTGGTCTGTGGCTGGCCAAGTTTGCAGAGGACTGCAAGCTGGGCACTGTCATAAATTCCCCTAGTGATGTGAACATCCTCCAAGAGGGCCTTAACCAAACTAATGACTGGTGCCATAAGCATGGCCTCGAAGTGAATGCCAAGAAATGCATCACTATCCACTTTAGGGAAAATGGTGTCCCCACTAACTATCACATTAATAACAATGTACTAAGCATGCCATCATTTGTGAGGGACCTGGGCACCCAGGTTGATAGAAACTTGACTTTTGACCACCATGTTGCTTCCATTGTATGGAAGGCTTTCTACATGGCCCACCTCATAAGTAAGGGTATTTCATCCAGGAACAAGGAGGTCATAATATCCCTGTACTCCTCCCTTATCAAATCCATTACCGAGTACAGTGGCCCCTTCAGCATGTACCTTTGCCAAGCACATGCAGCAGTTAGAGAGACCACAGAGGTTCCTGACCAGGAAAATCCAGTGTCTCAAATACCTATCCTATACAGATAGGCTAAGATCCCTGTCCCTCTACTCAGTCTCATACAGACTGCTCAGAGGTGACCTTTGTCTGGCATACAAGACCGTCTCAGACTCAGGCTTGCTGGAGTTGCTGCCTATCAGTAAGTCAAACTTCACTCGTGCAACCTGCACACAAGGTCTCAACCTGGTCTGTGACATTAATAGAACTTGTTGGTGGGATAGATTTGTGTCCCAATGACTCCCCCATCTGTGGAATAAACTTCCTCTCCATGTCAAGCAGAGTACCTCACTAGCCCTCTTAAGAAGAACCTGGATGACTGGACGGGAAACAGAAAATACACCCCTGAGGTCCCACCTGTGTTCCTGTTGGACAAGGAAAACAGGCACTGACTTTGAGGGAACATGGGTGAAATTCTTGGCTAGGCTTATAAGGGCCTCTGGGCCAATAGCCTAGTATAGTCCTATGAACCTATTTAGTTGAGTGTCAAGTGGATTTTACAAGGAGCCAAGAGTTTCAGGGGAAGAAAAGCTTAGTGCTGATCATGCCAAGTCTGTTTGCATTGTTACTAGCCCAACATATAGTATACTTGCTTTTGATGCAGAAGGCTGTGAGTTCTACTCCCACATTATGCAGATAGCTTGCTGATACTGTACTGTGTTGCACTTTAAAGGGAGTGGATGCTGCAGTCCTGTGCATGTCCTCCTTTGGAGGAGTTATCAAGTAACTATGAACCTGTTATCAGTTTGCCATCCATTCCATATTGCAATATTACTAGCTTATCATTTTTTAATGTAATATGGGCAATTCTTCAAGGGCAACAGGCACTTTATTTGTAGATGAAGCAATGAATATAAAGTTGTTTGCTATCAGCAACCTCTTCATTAGTTACAGATCCCTTTAATGTGGAATTATTTAGGTGATGATTACTTCTGCAGAGATTGTGCATATTTACTGATATTGGTAGATTGCAATGACAGAAGTTTGAGTAGACTTTTTATGATGGAAATGTTCTGAATTGGGCAGTTTTGTCATTACTGGTTCACAAAGTTTGTTTCATTGCTTAATGGAAAAATGTTCAAAACAATACATTTAAAGCATGCTCTAACAAGTGTGCTGTATTATACAAGAAATATAATTTAATCAGGAAGGTGAATCAAAAAATGCATACATATATGCATGGCCCCAAAAATGTGTAAGAAGCCTATGATTTAAAAACAGCCCAGAGGTAAGCTTAGTCCTCCACTGGCCAGATACAAATAAATGTGGGTTTTCATGCCATTTCAATGAATGTGTGTTTTAAGGGCAGAGAAGTTTACTGCTCATGCTAAGTCTGTTTTTATTGCAAGACTGTATTGCTTGTTTAGCAAATGGTTATCAATGTTTGTGCTATTTTATTTCAATATCTTTAATCATTGTAGAAGTAAATAAGAAAACAGCATGCACGCTGACAGGTTTGAATGGTGTTTATGGTAAATGAGGAGAAATAGCTAAGTAATGGAACACTGGAGTGACTGGGGAGGGGGCTGCTGCTGGAGAGGTAGGAGGTTGCTGCAGGAGGGGATGCTCCTGCAGGAGGGGGTGTCCTGGGGGGGTGACCAATATATTACCTTGCCTAGGGTCCCATTTAACTATGATCCAGCTCTGGTATTTTTTTACTATTTACTATAAAATGATCAGAAGTTGTAATGAAACAACAAAGGGTCAGTTATTAAAAATAATAAGCACTTTCATTCTGTGTTTGACAATAAAGGAAAGAAAGCGCTTGTTATTTTTTTACAAATGGCATTTGTTGTTTGATTCCAGCTTCTGATAGTTTATGGTTTTCATTGTTATTTTAATAATTAATAACAATCATATTGCTGAACATGTCAGTGCAGTTCTGTGGATTGTGGACCTCAAATTACCTCTACAAAGAGACCAGTCACCAATGGAGTCCCCGAGGGTTCGGTGCTGAGACTTTTTCTGTTTGGCATATACAACTCAAAAGTAAAAAGAAATACCAACGGGGTTTGGCCGACTAAGTCTGAGACGACTACAAGATAGGAGCAGTTATTGAATCCCCAAATGACTTAACCATCATGCAGAGAGGTTTGTTCCAAATAATAACTGGCGCCAGAATCATGAATTGAAACTAAACTCCAAAAAATACATTATCCTATCCTTTGGGAAGTCATCTACTCCAGGGAACTGCCAAATTGACAATACCCCCCTGAGAACTGACACAGTTGTTTGGCATTTGGGAACTTGTGTGTACAGTGAACTAATTTTGACCAACATGTGCCCAGAGTCATAAAGTCTTTCTATACTGCATATCTTATAAACAAATTGATTGCAACTAGATCTAGAAATGTTATTACCCCCCTTTACAAAGCCCTCATTAGGTCAATCATTTTGTATAATGCCCACTTTGGCATGTATCTGTCCAGACACATGCAACAATTGGAATACCCACAGAGATACCGTACTAAAAGGATACAAGCCTTAAACAACAGGTCTTGTGTGGAGCACCTCAAAGATTTATCACTATACTCAGTATCCTACAGAGTGCTTAGAGGTGACCTGTGTCTGGCATTCAAGGCATCCTCCCACCCAGTACTGATGGACCTACTGAACATCAGCAAGTCAAATGGCATCAGAAATACTCTGTTTAGGTATCTAAACTGAATGTTGTGGAGAGATGGATATATATCACAGAGGCTACCACTGTTCCAGAACAGACTATCCATTCAAGTAAAACAAAGCTCATCCCTGTCCATATTCAAACGCAACTTGGATCTAAGGATGGGTAATACAAAATGTACTCCAGGATTGCCCCTCTTGCCACTAATGGATAGAGGTAGTTCCTAAATGCTGCATCCCTTACATGAGTCCCCTCAAATTATCTAAGGTATGATCACAGTTATTCTCACTAGTGCTAATACACAGTTATAAGCCATGGGATAGGTAAAACCAATCAGGAAATGTTAATTCAAGCACCAAAAGGAAAACTGGCTATGCGTAAAATGTCCTCCAGGTGAACCTATATTGTGGTAGTAAATAGTTTTAAAAAATTGCCCTTTTTAGATCACTAAGTACCCCTCTCACCCTCTGCCCCCCCCCCCAGCCTTCAACAGCTTCTGGCACCACTGATTCTATCACCTAGGAGGTCAGTCTCCCCAGTTCTTCTCACTCACTGATTCACACAGTGTCCTGCTCTCTGTTCCATTCACATTTTCTTTTGTATCCACCTTACAGTGGAGGTCACCATTACATATCAATGCAGCCAATAAGAGTAATTTCCTCCTACATAGGACAGGTCCTTTATGCCTACATGCCTTGAATTAAAAGTACAGCATAACAATGTACAAACACACCGCATGAATATAATGGTGGAAGATGATCTGTGCTCTGTACAGTCTAACCATTAGTATATGACAGCCTTTACAGAGTTGTCCCTTCCTTGCTTCTAATCCATTCCATGGTTCATGTTTCTCATTTCCAGGTCCCATGGTCTACTCCTTTGCCATCCAACATTGTCCATTGATATGTTTCTGTGCTACATAGTTCTCAAACTGATATCATTGTTGATGGTATAGAAAGAGAATCCTCACAGGTTCTCTATATATTTTCAAATTCTTTTTTTATGTTACAGTTCCACAGGCTTGCAGCCAGATGTCTTCAGGGGAAGTCTCAGTCAACAATGACTAAATAATGTGACTTATTTAACACATCCTTCCCTTGACTTGCATTATCTAGTATTGACAGTTTGGAAAGGTACCGGGTAGAAATCGTGAGCAAGATTCCCCTTTCCTTTTCTCTTCTCTTCCTCATTCAGGGCATGGCTTAGCAGACAGTTTAGTGCAGTGCTACCTATTAGTGTATACACCCTACAATGCTGCTCAGACTTTCCAGAATGTAGTCCGTTATCTTTTCCTCTAGAAAATATGTATGCATTTTCAGGTCTCTGCTTATTTGTGTTAGCTGTTTTTGAATCTACTGTGTATGCCTTATATAATTACATCTAGGCTACATGAATAAGATTATTGGTATATTAACATTTCTATCAGGTACTGATAAAGTAAATAAACAATGTAGTGCCACAGGACATGTCACAAGTATTCCAGTCTACCACATAAACCATGAGAGGGAAGAATCATTCATTGTGAATATGACATTATAATGTAGATTATTACAAGTATCCATGATCTAAAATCTCTCAATTGTGCTGGTTGACAGAATTAAGGCAGTAGTTTTTTTAATATATTTTAATGTACTGTAGTGCTCTTTCAGTGGAATAAAAGTGAGAGAAAACTGCTTATTCTACATAAATGCTTTCATTTACTCAGCAATAAAGTCTTCAAATAGATGCTGGAAATAAAGCTACTCTGAAAAAAAAAGGACTCACATATTTTGCCATCCTAATGACACTCTTATTACATACATACATAAAAGTGAAAAATATAAGCATAGTCTGCATACTACCGTTCACTTAAAAGTATACTGGAACTTAGAAAGTTGCCGCACTGTTTACATGACTAATGTTATTTTATTTTATTTTATTCTTCCAGTTGGTTTTAAATACCATGTTAAATACCATGTTAAATCTGTTTTTGTTTCCATCATCATAAATGTTTCTTTTTCTTGTTCTTTTTTCCATTTTAATTAAAATAATGTATAACAATACTAACTAATTATACAATAATATTATTGTAGATAGTTTTTAGGGTTCTTGTACACAGACCTGAAGAAGTCTAGAAGTACGAAAGTGATCTTTTTTAACAATAGGTTATTAAAATAGAATAGGATTTTTACAATGGATGTTTTACATGCAAAGTGCATATGTATATATTTATATATATTTTTTGATTGCCAAATGGTTTAAAGTTTATATCTTCCCAGCCATGTAGTATATTGTCTAGGATAAAATCACAGACTTAATAATCTGGTTAAATAGGAGGTACCACATCATTTTTAATTGTATTTAAAGTACATATGGGTTATATTATTATGACAGCTACTAAGTAGAGCAGGACCAGCTTGAATATCACACTGATGGGGAAGGGATGTGAATTTAACATGTATACCAATAACACTTTCTTTTACAGCACAATAAACCACTCCCTTGCCTGACAAAAAAGTGTATATATATATATATATATATATATATATATATATATATGTGTGTGTGTGTGTGTGTGTATCCATATATATATATATATATATATATATATATATATATATATATATATATATATATAGTTTGAAAGCTTGTGAGGAAACTATTACTCTGTTCAATTTTTGTTTTACTTGGATCACTTGTCACTGTACTTAATAAAGGATTTTCAACTGGAAACAGACTGCCTACCCTCCTTGGATTATTTTTGAATACTTAGTAATTCTGTACAATATTTCATATTATATATTTTGTTTAATTTTTTGACTTAGGACGAGTTTAAGTTTGCTACTTCTACTACCATTATCTGATCTGATTAATATATAGTGATTAACTAGATATATATGGATTGAAAATCTTCCAAACAGAGAAGTTTCTTACACTCTTTTGCTTTAAATTTGAAATTGCAATATATATTAAAATTCCTGCTTATATATGAATGTATGCATCTTAATATTGATTTGTAGTTCTCTGTTAATGTACTGAAGTTTTAATAAACGTGTTTTGAAGTAAAAAAGGTAATATGGTACATTAATTTTCATCACACACACAGCTAGTTAAAGTACACTGTTTTTGGTATGTTGAGCTCAAATTAAATAATATAATGAAAGAACTTGATGTCAGAAGAAAAAGTATTAACTTCACAACAACCACTAAGAAAACACTTCCATAAAATCATATCAAGCAACTTAACACCTGTTTTTGACAGTATTTATATCACTGTCTATAATTTATTTTATTTAAATAAAATAAAAACTGGTTATGATAGCAAGAAGGTGCTACTAGGGCTACAAAATATTTGGGTGAATCTACTGGTTTGGACATTGCTGCACCTGACCACACAGATCTCTTGCAACATAACATTTTAAAGGTTTAAATTAACTTGGGCTGGACACCAAAATAATTTACACTTTGAAGATGAGGCACCAACTCTTGCTAAGTATTTTAGTTAACTTGGCAGTAATACCAATGGATAGTTTGCATGCTTCACTTATTCAGTGAAAGTTAATGAGGAAGATCACAAGCTACCACAACAGCTCTCATACCAACACTGGATATTACAGTGTCCTGTCTCTGCCCCATCCATGAGACACACCATAATGTTAGTGCAGTTGAACTTCAGTGCTCTCACACAAGGTGTAGCTGTAAGCATAAGAATAAGCAGTGTCCATTTTTAATAAATTCTGAAGATTCTATGCTGAAAGGTATCGTGTTTATGCTGCACAAAAGAAAAATAAGTATATCCAAAGGAATGTGCATTTTCTTGGACAGAAACATGAACATGAATTGGACCAACAAATAGTTATTTGTGGGTGCTACTGAAATGAAAAAGGTTGAAACACAAAAGTCTGAAAATGCCTCAGAAGAATTAAATCATGAATGAAAGTGATACTATTGTTAAGAAATGGTGAGAATTAGTAAGTGGGTGTTGAAATGTTATTAAACACAGGTACAGATTGTAATATTTTTGTCTGGAGCTCCATTTAATCTCACTTAAAATATTATAGCTCAAAGAGACTGAAAGGAAAACTGAGAAAATATTGTTACCATATCCTGACTATCAGGTGGCTCCATTATAACAAAAGACTCTAATGTGAAGATAAAAATAAAACATTGAGACCCTTTTTAAATAGCATTACTTACAAACACAATTTCTGTAGAAATGTTTAAATGATATAGATTGTGAGAAGATAGGAATGATAAAATAACTACAACCAAACAGTGCATGTGTACAGAAAGAATGGTCACATGGTCGCAGAGACATCTCAGAAACTGTACAGGACAATAGCAGTAATGTCCTGAAATACTATTTTCATTGATTTACAGGATGAGGATTTTTCCTAGAAGAATATCATACAGATAAAACCTGATGCTGTGTCAGTGATACATGTTTCTCAGACAGTACCAATAATTTGTCAGAGTAGACCTGAGTAGGATTTAAAGTGTATGGAAGATGTAAGTGTTTTATAGCCAATAAAATGGATGAATAGTATGGTAACTTTTGTGAAGAATGATAGCATTCACATCTGTATTTCTTCCTTAGATCTGTATTCTTTCCTAAGATCTGCATAAAATGAACAAGAGAAAGTTTTTCTTATTTCTTACAGTTGGAATAGTGGTCTCAATAATGCCAGAATGTTAACCATCTTAATACTAGATGCAAATCATGTTTTGGCAGCTAACACTATGCAACACAGGTTGTTAATTTTGTATATTTAATATGCCACTAGAATGGTACAGATATGTTAGACTTCCATTTGGTATTTAATAAGCACAAATATGTATTTCAAAAGAGCTAATGAACAAGTGATTCAAATTCTGGAAGGTGTGATAATGACAAATGGTGGTCTGCTAGTATGGAATCAGTCAAGAGCAGAGCACAAGATACTTACACAACTGCTAAATAAATTAAGATGTCTCATTTATTGTTCAATGTAAGCAAATGTAAAATAAAAGTGACATATCTGAAATGTAAGGGTCATATTCTAATATCGGAAGTATGTATGTGCATGTGTATATATGTTGTGTGTGTGCACACACAAGCACACACACACACACACACACACACACATATATATATATATATATATATATATAAAAATATATACATATGAATTTGTATATTTCATAACTAAAGAGGATCTACACTGTTAAATATAAAGCTTTAATTGCTAAACAGATAAAGATTTAACTACAGGATTTGCATGTCAAATACACTTTTAAATATGCAAATATGCTTCTTCATTTTGATAGTTGTCACCCTTACCATCAATGAAGGAGTGTTATAAAGGGACAGATGGTTAGACTCTCTAGGCTGGTTAGTAATGATGATAAATGTTTGGAATGTTTAAGGATAGGGGTTATCAGACCTAACTTTTTCTGCCAGTAAGAAAAGAAGTAATTAGGAATCAGACAATCAGGTTTAACCCTATATTGAGAGGGGGTACTAGTGGGACAACAATGAATCAATCAGATAGTTCAAAAAATGATGTGATGGTTTTACAATATAATCATGAAGCCCCACATCTGGCCAAGAAGATATGTAAACTATGGGAGGAAGTTTTGGACAATGGCTTAAAATGTAAACTGGGGGCTAAACCCAAAATTGTGTATAGTAGGGGAAGAAATATTAAAGAAATAGTGGAGAGAGATAAAGAAAGATTTAGTAAAGCTTATGTCTCGAAGATGAACAAATGCAGAGCATGTAGCAGTTGTAGATTTATTAGTGATAGCCCATATGTAGAAACTAAAGTATATAACAGGACCTTGCAATGTCCAGGCCATTGCAACTGCAACATGAAAGGTGTTGTTTATATTGCTACATGGGCCTCTTGTCCAACGTTTTACATTGGAAAGACTGTAAGATGCCGACATGATAGGATTTTGGAGTATAACAGAGACATAAGAAAGGGCAAATTGAGTAGTGCATTATATAGGCACAGCAGAGAATGCATGGACGTCAAAAAGTTTATATCTTTTGTCATTGATAAAACAACTATTGGCATGAGAGGGGGTGATTCTGAACTAGATTTGCTTATTAAAGAAACAGAATGGCAGTTGATGTTAAATGCAAAAGAAAAAACAGGGATTAATGGCAGTATTTAAATTTCTAGTTTTCTAAAAAGAAGGGCAAAGCAAATTTGATGCGCATTTGCAATTTACAGCAAATGGAATGTTACATATGCATTTATGTTATGAATGGCTTCATTTTTTTTTTTTTTAATTTCTAATTTTTTTGTGTTTTACAAGTAAATAGCAATTGGCAGCTGACAATAATGCTTTGAATATATTAATATGTTTTATATTGATGTTTTTAAAAGTATATGCGTGTCCTTAAAAATAACATGTTTAAATTTTGATCTGACAATTAGGGTGTTATTGTTATATGTATTGACTGGATGACAGAAAATTACGTGTGGTGAATACTTCCTATTTAAGTGTTATAGTTGTAAGATTATTTGACTCTGATGATGTCTTTTGGTTTTGGAGGCAAAAGTGCTTAGTCTATTGTTTAGTCTATTATTTTTGGATTTATTAAAAGAGCCATTTTTTTATGATCAAAAGGTGTTTTTATTGACTTTACAGGTTTGGTTTGTGTTGGTTCATGGAGTGATTTTCTGTTCATATTATGGCTTTGCAGTCACCTGTCATTGTCCTCACTCACATGTGCAAGTGTTCATAGTTATGCCCTGCCCACTCCCTAATCTTTCTAGATTTAGTGTTGTCTAATGCACAGTGAGACTAGCCCATGCACTGCCTTGCAAAGACTGGGTGTGATACTACATCCATTATTATATTCTGTGTTGTCTGTGTCATCACTCATAGCTGTGAACCACATGCTGCCTCTTAGTCAGTATTACAATACATTGCATCTGCCTCTGCCTTGACTGTGGTACTGCTATTGTATGTTTCTCCTCTGAGTCTCTCTCCTGACCTTCTTTTTCTTTTAAGGAGGCAACAACTGGTATGGAAGACCCTGCCAGGGCATACACCTGCTTTAGCTGTTTATGCAGTTAAATTGTGCAAGAAAGCACACAGAACAAAAATCTTGCTGCAGATGTCTAGACTACAATGATGTGCCCCTCTTGAATTGTCTAGATATCACTTGAGTAGCTCAAATATACATTCCGCTACAGTTCATGTTTCCACATGGATTGTGTTATAGGACATTTCCTGCATGCTATGGGGATTATGTATGGGGGTCATCAACTAGGGCTTTTGGACATATCCAGCGTTGCCTGCAACACTCAAGAAACAACAGATTGTATGTGGCCTCCTCTCTGTTTGCATGATACCTGTGTGTATACACCTGTCTATCTAGCATGTATGTGAACCAACCAAATGACCCTGTGGCAAATCCATCAAAGTAACCTCCAGTATAGGTTGGATATGGGTCAAATGTGTGAATCATGTAAACTGCCTTGTTGGCATATGGGCACATCATAAACAATCCTCTAAGCATTACAATCCACCTGCAAGTTTATGGAGTGAAAACACTCCCTTTTGATTTTATGGAGACCCTCTGCACCAGATGAAGACTGGAAACCTATTCAGCTTATGGTTCCCAGGATCTCAGTGAAATATGCTATGTTGTAAAAGCCAACATGGTGCTAGTTCTCTTCGTTGCTGTTATGGAGAACCAGAAATGCTTCTCCACCTGCTGTAACATAATGCTGAAGAACTTTTTTAGTCATGACAAAGCTGCTTCTTTTGTTATCCCTAACATGTCCCCTAAAGGTTGCTGGAAGGTCCCTGTAGCTAAGTTGGCTAAAGATATACATACTTTTTTGTCTTTATGAATAGGCATACCAGACATTCTCCTTGATTCCACCTGTAGGAGAAATAGTTTGCATAGTTCCTTTATAGTTTCCTGCCAACATGAAAACAGTATAAGATCTGCTGGTCTCTGAGTTCATAGGTTCATAGGTTTCATAGGTTCATACTAGGCTATCTGCCCCAGGGCATTTATAAGCCTAGCCAGTGTGTGTTTGCCTTTCGCCACCCATTTTAAATTAATTTTGCTATGCCTTTTTCGAGGTTAGTATACTGTGCCTCTGTCTAACAGTGACACAGAAGTGATACCCGGGGTAAACCTATGATCTCCCATTCACTCATCAAGATTCCTCTTGAAGAGAGTCAGTGAGGGACTCTGCCTAACCTGGACTGGGATTTTATTCCAGAGTGAAGGGAGCCTCTGGGTTATGAATCTGTCCCTCCAGCATGTCCTATTTATTTAAGTTCTGAGGTTCAAGTCTCTCGAGCGCGTAGCTCGATGGGATTTGGATTTTCTGAGGTGCAGCATGTCCATTAATACCGGGTTGGACATGGCTTTATACATCAGGCACAGATCGCCTCTGAGCAGGTGGTATGCCACTGAGTAGAGCTGGAGTTTCTTTAACCGGGCAGCATATGGCATCTGTTTGAGCCCTTTGATCCTCTTGGTGAGGTACTTTTGGGGTCTTTCCAGTTGCTGCAGGTGTCTGGTAAGGTACATCCCAAAAGGGGCATTGTACTCAATTATGGGCCTGATGAGGGATGAGTAAAGAGGCACGATGACCTCCCTGATCTAGATGTGAATCCCTTCATGATTAGGTGGGCTATATAAAATGTTCTTCTAACCACTTTGGCCACGTGGTTGTCAAATGAGAGATTGCTATCAACTTGGGTCCCCAGATCCCTAATTACTTCTTCTGTACTTAATAGATTACCACCTATGTGGTAATTTGTGGGCACTTTGTTTTTGCCAAAGGGGATGACTATACACTTTTTGGCGTTTAGCTTGAGGCCATGGCTCTGGCACTAGTTGTCTGTTTCTATGAGGCCCTTTTGGAGGATGCTTGTGTCGGCTGGAGAGTCGATTATGGTGCCCAGTTTGCAGTCATCTGCGAACTTGGTCAGCCACAGTCCTTCCGTGTTGGCCTGTACCTCCGAGAAATATATACTGAACAAGAGAGGTCCCAGGACTGAGCCTTGTGGGGCGCCACTTCTAACTCGTTTGGAGTCTGACATGGCTCCAGCAATTCTAACCATGTGGGTTCTGTCTTTGAGCCAGTTTGTAACCCATCTAGTGACATAAGGTTTATATTTAAGCTGGTGAGCTTATCTATAATGCCCGACTGGGGTATTGTATTGAAGGCTTTTGCGAGGTCCAGGTAGGCTGTGTGGACCACCTTCCCCTCGTCAATGGCCTTGGTGACTGTTTCAAAGAAATCAACCAGGTTTAAGAGGCAGGATCTGCCCTTAACAAAGCCGAACTGGGTAGGATCCAGTGTCTGTAGGTCCCCAATATCTTTATTTATGAGGTCCATGATGATCCTTTCCATAGCTTTGCAGACCAAGCTAGTCAGGCTTATGGGGCGATAGTTTCCAGGATCCGTTGAGGCATCACCTTTGTGGAGAGGGACCACTGTTGCTGTACGCCACTCTTTGGGTACATATCCTGTAGTAAGGCTGAGATTGAACAGTAGTTTTATGTTTGGGTTTAGCTCTTCTTGGAGTTCATGTAGGACGCAGCCCGGGACACCGTCTGATCCCATTGATGCTGTGTTTTTTGCTTTGGAGAGGGCAGCTCTTACCTGAGCATCTGAGATGTCAAGGGGACAGCACTCTGCTGGGATAGATATTTGCCCTTTTGGTGGGAGGGGAGAAGTTTGCTGAACCTGTCAGCTAGGATGTTGGCAATGTCTGTGGGTTTGGTGTATTTTTTGTCATTTTGGACTAATTCTGAGCATATCTGGGAATTCCCACCCAGGTTCCTAACATAACTAAAGAAAGCCTTGTGATTATCCTTAGTGTCCTGTGCAATTTTTCTCTCGAAGCTGGCCTTAGACGATTTTATGAGTGCCTGTAGTTTTTGCTAATACTGATCAGAGATGCCTTCCCTTTTTGGGATTTTGCTCTATCATGTAATAGCTTCCTCCTTCTATTGTATAGTTTGTTTATGGCTGGGGTCCACCAGACAGGGCGTCTGCCTTTGGAGGACTGGGTCTTGGTTTTATTTGGGATTGCATGATCCATGCATTCCTGAAGGTGTTCATAGAATGCATTTATAAAGGATTCTGCGGTCTGGGCGTATTTTCCACAGGCCCGGGGGCTTTGAAGGATTCCACCTCGGTTTTGAGGAGTGTGATATTTGCTTTAGAGAAGTTTTTCACTGTGGTTTTCAGGGCAGGGGGTGGAGTCGGGATGTGAATATCCAGTGAGATTAGTTTATGGTCTGATCTTACCAATGAGGGATACACTTCTGGTCTGGAGCATAGAGTCCCCATGTTGGTGATGATCAGGTCCAGTATGTTTTCCCCTCTTGTGGGAGTGGTAACAAGTTGTTCCATAGCATTTGAGTTTATAAATTCTAGGAACCTTTGGGCTAGGGTGTTGGAGCTAGAGTAATGCTCCCAGTCTATGTTTGGGTAGTTGAAGTCGCCCAATATAATGGTGTTTGGAGAGACCTTCATATTTTCCAGTGTTCTCAGGAAGGCCGAGTGGGGTTCCTGGGTTTGGGAGGGTGGTCTGTAGCAGGCTATAAACTGGAAGGCAGTTTTACCCGCTGTTAGTTGCACATGGATAGTCGCTGATGCTTCGTGCTGTGCCACCAACCTGGAGGTGTGGGTATCTTTGATGAATATTGATACTCCCCCTCCTTTTGTGGATCGGTCCAAGTTTTGGGGCCGAAAAGCATGGTATGAGGTATAACCTGGTAGTGCTGGGGTGCTCTCGGGCGCCTTGGTTTTGGGGCCGAAAAGCATGGTATGAGGTATAACCTGGTAGTGCTGGGGTGCTCTCGGGAGCCTTGGGGAATGTCAGGTGTTGTCTGTATCTCCTTCAATGGCATGCATGGCTACAAAGCGCAACACTGCAGTTACTGTCACTGGCTGCAGCTGCTGCTACCAGCATGGCTCCCATCAAGTACACCAATAATTTCAGTGTTCAAAATAGGTATGTGCCACAGTGCAGCATGCCCATTACATAGATTTCTGAATCAGTCTGCCATATTTTTTGTTTTCATTTACATATTTTGTGGGGCTCTTTGGTATGCAGTTCCTCATTTACATATGCAATCATTAGCATGTATTGCATACCTTGCTATTTTGACCCTTGTGCAATCAAGCCACTTGTATCTCAGTATCAGCCATATTTTCAGCATAACTGCTACCCACATTAATCTGTACTGCTCCCTGTGCTACAGCTATATGATATGGATCCGGTACAGAATCTTGTCTAGCCAAAAATAGTTTGAATCCAGATTCCTCATGGATAAAAGTTACTCTGTTCAGTGGCAGATCAGTAGATCAGGAAATGACTGTCTTATACTTAACAGGTAATCAGAGTGAAACCTCACTGAAGTCTTCAAAATGACTTTATTCTCAAAGTCTATTATACCAGAAGCAATTTTCCCATACTGTTGCTCAGCACTCTTTATCCTTCCATAGAGTACCAGACAGTGTCTGCCTTCTGAGACATGAGACAGTCTATCCCAGTCCCTGCTACTCCCACCCCTTGTCTGTAATGTGGCCATACTGAAAAAACAATAGTAGATCTCAGCATTACAGATGAGGATATCACAAAGCTGTTTGCCTTGAAATCAGGGCCCTCTCAAAGGGAAAACTCTGCATTCCTCTTACACGTCTACAGCGATTCATACTCAGACACAGACTAGTCGTTTTATTGAACTTTATCCTTGCATTTTGTTCAGCTGTCTCTCTATAGACATATCTTGGATGACATTTCAATAAATCTATTAGGCGTCTAGGTAACTTTAAGGATGCAACTGAAGCTCTTTATGTTATAGAAAAAGTATCTTTCATGCTGCCCCTACTTTTTAGAACATTCTACCAGCACTCCCTTATCCAGTCCCCAAGTAAAAATCATGTAAGGAATCATTCATGTCTCTAAACATTGGGTCATTTTGCATTTAATTTTTATACTTAACCAAGTAGCAGAACTCGTACTTTTCTGAATATCATAACTGTCTGCAAATATGTAATATAACCTGAATAATTTCCATTTCTCAACAACTCCTACTGTAGATTTCTTGCCACCTTAAACAAAAATGCCATAACATTCCATAAATCAACAGAGCATTCCTTGGCTGAATGATGGTAAAATCCATGGGATTTGGGTCTAGTGGATGCTCGGGCTTTCATCTATGGTAAGCTGAAACACAGCCCTATGCTGCTTTTTTAACAAGCTCAGAATACATGGCTTCAGTTTTCCCTAAAAAACAAGAATACATTTTAGAAAATGCAAGCATTGCACGCCTAATCTCTGAATAAAATGTATGTATTTACATATAAAGTTAAACTTAATACCAGCTGCCTTACCTTTTAGTATATTTTATCAAGAGATATTAAAAATGACATTTTACAGTTCTCACTGCTCATATACAGCAAGTTTTCTTGTGTTCAATTAATGATTTGGTATCATGAACCTTTTGGAGCTCATACCGTGTGTTCAATAGAAGGCCACAGCAATTTTGAGTAACCCAAAAGTTGCTTATGCATTGATTTCTTCAAATTTGAGTAGCAGGTAATATCTCAAGCAGTAAGTCCTTTTATACTGTCATTTTGCGCACTAAAAATAACCAGCAATGTTTTCTTTTGATTATTTTTTGTACAAATAATTACTGATTAGCAAGAACTTCCTACAGAATAGAGTGAGAGTGTCATCATTATTAGGGAAAGCACTGATCTGTGAGCACTCACCTCTGAACAAGATTTCATTTTTAGTAGATGCTGAGAATTCAAAACTGACCACCATGTTGAGAATACACTGGAATAGGTCAGGTTCTCTCAGTGAAACTGACTGCCACATACAAAACATGGTTGTAATTAGTGCAAGACCTCCTGATGCTGGTTAGTTTGATGCATGATGGGTCAGTGGCAGAAATGTCAATTACTGATTATTTATTTATGTATTTATGACTTTTTAATGCTCTATTTTAATGTTTTTCTTTGCACTATTGATTTTATGTGTGTGATTTATGACTTTAAGGGGGCATAGCTTTTAGGTGAATTTGCACATGATTGTTTGAATTTGATTTAAATATGTGTGATTAACTTTTTTTTATTGTCTGATGAAGTTCTGTGGTTACAGGACAAAAGCGCTTACCGGCTTTCAAGTTGTTTTGTGGAATAAACAATTTGTGCTGATTTATACATTTGGACTTGTTCATTCACAAAAAAAGGGTGTAGCAGAGCCTTCCTGTATCCTCGACTGCTTTTTTGACATTAGTGCCAAACTAGAAATTAATTTCCTGTTCTTCATCCAATTGTCCAAGTTACACTTGAATATGGTTAGGGAGGAACTCTGCTTCACATGGATGGAGAGCCTGTTTCAGAGACAGGGTAGTCTCTGGGATAGATACCTCTCTCTCCAGCAGTTCCTATTTATATCAAAAGCAAGGTTTAAGTCTTTAGAAAGGGTAATGTTGATGCTGTCTGTTTTGTGGATATACAGGAGGTCCATCAGGGTTGGGACTGACAATGCCTTGTATGCCAGGCAGAGATCTCCCATCAACAGGCTGTAGAAGACAGAATACAGGGACAGGGGCTTGTGGCGGCCTGCATAGCACATGTTAATTACAGGCTGCGTTCTTTTAGTGAGGAACCTCTGTGGATGTTCCGATTGTTAGATATGCTTGGTTAGGTACATACTAAATGGGCATTGTACTTAATGATAGGGCTGATAAATTTTGAATACAGTGGAGCAATGACTTCCTTGAACCTAAATGCCATACCTTTGTTTATAAGTTGCACAACATAGAATGATTTCCTCACTACTGTAGACATGTGATGGAAAATGGCTGGGTTACTATCTATGTGTGTGCCTCCAAGTGCTTCACTACTGGGTCATCTCTTGCTCCTAATTTGTAGTCATCTGCAAATTTAGTTAGCCAAAACCATTGACATTGGTCTTGACCTTAGAGAAGTAAATGCTAAAAAGGAGTGGTCCCAGGACCGATCCCTGAGGGATTCCACTTATGACTGGCTGCTTTGTGGAGGTAGACTACCCAATTCTAACTTCCTGGATCCTGTCTGTGACCCAGCTGGCTATTCACTGGGAAACATAAGTGTTTATACCTAACCTCCTGAGTTTGTCAACAATGCCCGAGTGGAGTATTGTGTCGAAATCTTTGTCCAGGTTAGGGTAAGCAGTGTGAACATTTTGTCCTCATCCATTGCTTTGAAGACCTTCACAAAGAAGTCCACCAGGATGAGTAGGCATGACCTGCCCTTAATGAAACCAAATTCTGTTGGGTCCAGTGTCCATAAAAGACATGCATCTAGAGCATTTCTCCCCTGGCCTTTGCTGAAAACTGGCTTGTTCCAAGTCAGACTTTCCTGGCAAACAAATATTAAATAAATACATAATACATAAATAAATAAATAATTATTTCCTTGACTTCGCATATGAGACTAGTGAAACTTAAGGGTCTGTAGTTTCCAGAGTATGTAGATGGCCCACCTTTGTGTAGAGGGATGACAGTTGCTGTTCTCCATTCGTGAGGCACAAAGCCTGTTTGGAGGCTGCAGTTAAATAGCAGTTCCAGAGGTCCTGATAGGTCATGTTTCATGCTATTTAGAAGGCATCCTGGGATATTGTCTAGGCCCATTGATGCAGTGTTTTTGGCCTTAGAGAGAGCATTAAGGACCTGTTCCCCAGTAATAGCAGGGGTTATATCTGATGTTATTTTCTGAGGGAAGGTTGAGGGGAAGAGAGGGGTAAAGTGAATTTGTCAGTCAGTCGGTTTGCTATATATTCTGGCTCAGTATAGGTGGTTCCATTAACAATGAGCTCTGTACACAATTGTGTGTTGCCCTTGAGGTTGCAAACATAGCAAAATAATGCCTTATGATTGTCCTCGGCCTGGGAAGCAAAACTTACATCACATTTGGAGTCTGTAGACTTTATTTGTCCTCTGAGTTGTTTGTTTAGTTTGATGAGAGTGCTTTTATAATGCTGAGTGCTGCACCTCCAAATTTTTGCCATGATTTTGTTCCTTCTGATAAACAGACTATTGATGCTGTGATTCCACTAGGGTGATTTATTTTTTGAGTTAGTTCTGTACTTCTTCCTGGTGGGTACAGCTGCCTCTATGCAGCTATTAACATGCTTGGATAGTGTTTCTGTGAACAGTTCTGTGAAAGCTGCAGTATTCACAAGGTTTATGGGGGCTTGCAATTTTGCCAGGTTATCAATTAATGGTAGGAAATTCACCTTAGAGTAGTTAAATCCAGGGTTAGCTGGAATTCCAGCTTTTATTTTTATTTCAAGGGAGACAATTTTGTGGTCTGACCTTACCAGAAAAGATGTTACATTAGGGAGTGTGCAGCATTCTCCCATATTAATGAGGATCAGATCCAGTATGTTTGTCTGGTTGGTGTATTGACAATCTGGTCTAGGAATTTTGGGGTTATAAAATCCAAGAATGCTCATGCCTGTATGTTTGGTCTTGTATATGATTCCCAGTTAATAGTGGAGTAAGTAAAGTCACCCATGAATATGGTACTGGGTTGGCTGGTGAGTGTTTCCAATAAGTTTAAATCATGTGAGTCTGCAGGATTTTTTTCAGGAGGTGCAAACTCAGTGCCCCCCCCCCCCTCAGCCACTCCCCCACTACAGCCATTCCAATGTCCCTTAACTTGGTTGTTTCTCCCCAGTTGTCATAAACACTGTTCAAAACTCACAGTGTTCATACTGTTTTCTGCCTTACTTCTACAATGATTACAGATATTTGGATTTAATTTACAACTTTTATTTCAAATTTTATAGCACAAACACTGATATACCTTTGCTAAACAAAGCAATACAGTCTCGCAAAGAAAACAGACTTAGCATTAAAACTTCTCTGCCTTTGAAACTCACATTCTCTGAAATAGCATTGAAACCCACATTCAAAGAAAATGCATTTGGCCTGTTGCAGGTTAAGTTTACCTTCGGGTTGGTTTCAAATCATAGGCCCTCTTGCATACATTTTTAGGACCATGAAAAATTTCTTTGATTCACCTTCCTGATTATATTAAATTATAATATATAATAATTAAATTATATACCTTGTATAATACAGACCACTTGTTAGAGTGTGCTTTAAATTTACAGTTTTAAATATTTTTCCAGTAAGCAATGAAATAAAACATATGAACCAAGAATGACAAAACTGCCCAATTCAAAATATTTCAACCATAAAAGGGCACTCAGACATCTGTCATTACAATCCACCAATATAAGTCAATATGCACAGTCTCTGCAGAAGTAAAAGTCATCTGAATAATTCCACATTAAAGAGATCTATAACTAATGAAGGCGTTGCTGCTAGCAAACAACTTTATATTTCAGTGTTTCATCTACAAATTCAGTGCCTGCTGCCCTTGAAGAATAAATTGTCTGTGTTACATTAAAAAAAATGGTATGCTGGTAATAGTGCAATAGGGAATGGATGGCAAACTGAAAACAGGTTCATAGTTAATAGGCATCTCATCCAAAGGAGGACATATTCAAGACTGCAGTACCCACCCCCTTAAAATACAACGCAGTATCAGCAATCCATCTACATGCTGTGGGAGTAGAACCCACAGGCTTCTGCATTAAGGCACAAGTATGCTACCTGTTATGCTCCTAACCCTGCTTTAAAATTTGATACCACAATAGTAATACCATTTGGTAAACAAAACAGTTGCACATTTTAAACACACTTAACATGAGAAGCAGTAAACTTCACTTCCCTTGAAGCTCACAATTCCTTGAAAATGTACTTGAAACTAAATTCCTTGAAAAATGCACCTGAAACTCAGTTCCGTGAAAAATGCAGCTTGGTAGTTGGGGTAGAGGATTCAGGCTCTTGTTTCCTGTAGCTAAGGTACAAAGTTTGAGCCTAAGCAGATTACTAACCACCTGCTAACCCTAACTAGGGTATTTTACTCTCTCTCACACACACCTCAACTTCTTAGTGCAAGAAATCTGGACAAAGCCTAAAATAAATAGGGACAGATTATAAATATTGCTCTCATGAGCTGAAAATTGCTAGAATAACAGGATTTGTGTTAGTATGCATTTTTCTACATGATATGATGTCTAAAACTCAAATGTCTGTTATTATTTAGCAATTCCAATCCTTTTTAGGAGGAACAGACAAAAATATGGGGCAAATATCTGGCCATTCTGCAAAAATCTGGACAGTTGAGGGGTATGCTACCTCCCTGCAAACACACACACACACACGCACCCCCTCCCTATACACACACACACACACACACACACACACACACACACACACACACACACACACACACACACACACACACACACTCTTACTTGCCAGCACTGACCAACTGTTATGTAGTATCGAACTCAATCACAGTAATGGCTACGTCCAATCAATCTCTAACATCAGCACTAAACTGGGGAAAGGAAAATCTGATGTAAGAACCATAGACCTATATAATGCAGCCATATGCTCATGCACTACATATAACATATATTAGTCTTGTTCTGCATCTTTCACACCCCCAAATACATTTCATTCATGCTGAATACATTTACTAAGTGTAACAGCTACACAATCAAATTTACTTGTTAAATATAATGCGGCGTGGAACCCTCAAGTGTGCATTTTAATAGGCGTTTTACATCCAGCAGTACTGAATAGGCCCTGGGTGGGGTGGAAAAAGTACTTCTATACAGCCAATATGAACACTGTGTTTTCACTACCCATATCAACTGCTTTTCAAAGAAGCCAAATTAATTGAATAATAAGTGCCAAGAAATCTGAAGACAATGGGACTTGCTCACCACAAACACAAGTGAGTGACTGTCTGAAAAATAGTAACAGCCTGTCGATCACTGTAAACAGCTGCAAACTGCCAACATCACAGTCCATCATTAAACTGCACAAAGAAATGCAGAGAGCTGTCGCATTCATCGAGTTCATCTCCAGACATCAAAGGTATGGAATCCAGGTCTAGGAAGCACAACTTCACTCTTCTTGTATTTACAATTCTGCTCGCAGGCAGAAAGGAAGTACAGGACATCTGTGAGACAATGCACACACAGACGTGACGCAATAGGTGTGTGTGACCAGACCATTCTTAAGGAAGAATGCTCTTAAAAACAAAAATAGTATTTTTTAAATTAAAAAGTAAATGTAACAGTCCCTCAGCAAGTGAAGTCAAAATCCATGGGAGGGTGCAAGTGGACCCCTTTGTACCTGCCTGCGTGCGCCCATGGTTTAAATACATTTTATGGGTTTCCTGGGTCATATAGGTGGATGTATAGTTTGCAAGGAATAGTATGGGATTTTGCCTATAGTGATTTGAACTTGAAGATGCTCAAGTACGTTGTCCTGTTTGACCAGCCCTGAGGTATGCTTATTTTTGATGTAAACTGAGACACGTCCACCTTTAGTCCCTGTCTGTGCAGTAGTTCGTCAAAATGTGTAGAATGCATTATAGCCTTATACTGCCAGTGTGCTCTCCATGGCTGTAAACCATATCTCAGTTACAGAACAGATGTCAGCATTCTCTATGGTGAGGAGAGCCTATAGGGAGTGGAAATTTTTGTTTAGAGCAGTAACACCTTTAGATTTTCTTGGTTTTGATTTGCTATGTTGGAAGTAGTTTCAGTTTAGCATTGCCTAAAAAAGGTACTATGGGGGACGTCATTGTTTTAGCCAATATTCAAAAGCCTAGAAGACAGAGGTGCAGATTATCCCTGGCAAAGTAGCGTGGCCAGTTGACCATTTCCTTCCATGCTGACAAATATTGCACCCACTTAGAATGACACCAGAAAATAGGCCACTGATTAAAGTCAGTCATTTTCTATTCATATTGTGGCATCATCCTTGGAGAAGGTAAAATGCTGCTCAGTGTTAAGCTCATACCAGCCTGGGACACATATTCTGAGAGCTCCAAGATGTCTGTCTTCATATAGTGTAGGGAGGTACGTCACAGGTTATTTACACCCACTTGGACTATGAATGAGTCATACTGGTACTCGTGGTCAAATGTCCTGAGTGCATGTGTAATGTATTGGATCCTGGCCCTTGATAAGCAACTGACCATGACTTTCTCCTTACTCATCCTGGTGAGTCTCACAATGGAGTCTCCAATGACCACAGTCTTGGATTGTGTGGTGGCTTGCCTTATGGGCTTAGAAGTAGAGGCTCCATGAGGTGTGGCTACATGTGTTGACGTGGATGTTGTTTTGAAAGAGTGCATACAGGGTATGTTGTTTTTGCATACAGGGCTGCTGAGGGTATTTGTTATATGTACTTCATGTAGGAAGTATTGGGATTTAGGAAGGGTATATTTAAGTGCCTAAGCATATGTGGGTCTATGTGTCTGATATGAACTGTGTGTGATGGGTGCAGTGTGTGTAATACTGACAATCTGGTTGATATTAGGAGTGCTTTTATGTGAGAGCTTTGCCTCTAGTGACATAGTGTAAATGTATCCTTCACATACCATATCAGTTTGTTTGAGAATTAATTGGTTGTCAGTAAACAGTAGGCAATGTCTGCATTGCCTCAGGATGTCCATATCCAGTAAGCCAGCTACGGAGATGATGGGACAGTTCATATCTATGGCAACAGACCCTTATTTATTGATTAGATGATTGGAGAAACAATATAAAGTAATGCCAAAAGTATCTGGTTTGCACCTCTGGGGCAGTGCTTGTCACTGCAAACTAGTTGCCCTGTGTCCAACTAGGTATTGGTGAAATTTCAAGAGTGCTTTTGCAGGAACAATGTCAAATAAAAGTATCTGCATCTGTACAGGGCACTGCTAAACACTTAAGAGGAAACTAGTAAGCAGACCCTGATGATTTATGGATGAAGTATTTAGGGATTTTCTGAAGTTAGGTTAAACCTCAGCAAATCAAGCAGTACTTACTGAAAAGAATGGCTACTGCTAGTGCTGGTCTCAGCATAGCTTCATGCTGCTAGGATACAATGCTCCTTTGCTTCTTCTCTCACCAGAAGCAAACAGTAGCACCAATCCCAAGATGACTACTGATAGGCAGAATGTGGACTCTCCGATAACTGGTGGTCTTGGAGTAGATGTTACAGATTTTAAAGGTAAGATGGAAAAAATGGTTAATATCCTAAGAGTAGCAGTGTGCACTAAGCAGTTAGATATGAAAGAGGTGGTAACTTAAGCTTTAGCTATCTAAGCAGAGAGTCATCAGTTTTCAAAGACCAAGATAGATTGGAAGGGCGTGGACACTTTCTGTTCTGGCTGTATGAATACAGTGGGATGGCCAATAAATTTCAATAGCTGAAGGGGACTGACTTCACAAAATGATAATTTTGTGGTTAGTCACAATAGCCAATGAAAGAAGATAGGGAAGGAAATATATGGTCAAATTAACATAAGGGACAGGCAGCTAGAATGACAGTTGTGTTTAAAAATGCGACAGCACCAGAGTGGGATAAAACTTTATATCAGTTGTGCATATGTTTCCCTGCCATTTCACAACTTGTCAATAAACTATATATATAAATATATACATATATATATATATATATATATATATATATATATATATATATATATATATATATATATAGATATATATATAGATATATATATATATATATATATATTGGTTCCTATTGCATTATCGAATTGCTGAAACTTTGAACCTGAAAACATCGAACAAAAGTGTTCGAAGTTTCAGAAATTCGAATTAAAAAAAAAAAAAAAAAACAGCTCAATAACTGTTGTAAGCAGGGGGCAAGACCCCTGCACCTCCCACACCCCCAGCTCTTTAAATATACCAACTCCGAGATCGCACTACAGTGCAGTAAAGGGAAATATTCCCTTTCCACACTGTAATGCAATCTCGGAGTTGGGATATTTAAAGAGCGTTGGGTGTGGGGGATGCAGGGTGGCTTGCCCCACTGCTTACAACAGTTACTTTCTGTCCGTTTTTTTTTTTTTTGTGTTCAAAATGATAAAACTTCGAACATACAAGTTCGATCTTGTGGTGTTCGAAGTATTATAGTTTTGATCACATAATAGGAACCTTTTATATATATATATATATATATATATATATATATATATATATATATATATATATATGTATACACAGCGGATATAAAAGGTTTACAGACCCCTGCTAAAATGCCAGGTTTTTGTGATATAAAAAAATTAGACCACAATAATCATTTCAAAACTCAGAACTGTTTCCACCTTTATCGTGACCTATAACCTGTTCAATTCAATTGAAAAACAAACAAATCTGTTAGGGGAAAAATATAAAAAATATAAAAATGTACAATAAGCTGGTTGCATAAGTGTGCACACCCTTAAACTAATACTTTGTTGAAGCACCTTTTGATTTAATTACAGCATTCAGTCTTCCTGGGTAGGAGTCTATCAGCATGGCACATCTTGACTTGGCAATATTTGCCCATGATTCCTTGCAAAAGCGCTCCACATCTGTCAGATTGGTAGGGCAGCTCTTGTGCAGAGCCCTCTTCAGGTCACTCCATAGATTTTCTATTGGATTTAAGTCTGGGCCCTACCTGGGCCATTCCAAAACTTTAAATTTGCTTCTGGTGAAGCTATTCTTTTGTTGATTTGGATGTATGCTTGTGATCATTGTTGTGTTTAAAGGTGAAATTCCTCTTCATCTTCAGCTTTCTAGCAGACACCTGAAGGTTTTGGCCCAAAAGTGACTGGTATTTGGAACTGTTCATAATTCCACTCCACCTTGACTAAAGCCCCAGTTCCAGCTGAAGAAAAGCAAACCCAGAGCATGATACTGCCACTACAATGCTTCACCGTAGGGATTGTGTTCTTTTGGTGATGCAAAGTGTTGTTTTTGCACCAAACGTACCTTTTGGAATTGTGGCCAAAAAGTTCAACCTTAGTCTCATCAGACCATAACACATTTTCCCACATGTTTGTGAGAGACTTGATGTATTGCTTTGCAAATTTATTCGGGCCTGGATGTTTTTCTGTATAAGAAATGGCTTCTGTCTTTCAACCCTACCCCATAGCCCAGACATATGGAGAATATGGGAGATTGTAGTCACATGTAGTACATAACCAGTACTTGCCAGAAATTCCTGCAGCTCCTTTAGTGTTGCTGTAGGTCTCTTAGCAGCCTCCCTGACCAGTTTTCATCTTGTCTTTTCATCAATTCTAGAGGGATGTCCAATTTTTTGCAACGTCACTATTGTTCCATATTTTCTCCACTTTTTGATGACTGTCTTCAGTGTGTTCCATGGTATATCCAATGCTGTGGAAATTTTTTTGTACCCGTCTCCTCACTGATACATTTCAACAATGAGATCCCTTTGATGCTTTGTTAGCTCACTGTGAACCATGGCTTTTACTGTAGTAGGCAACTGAGTAAATGTCAGGAAAATCCTACTAGGACAGCAAAACTTTATTTGGGGTTAATCAGAGTATCTTTAACTGACAGCAAGTGTGTACCCAAGAATACTGAATGCTGTAATTAAATCAAAAGGTGTTTCAACAAAGTATTAGTTTAAGGGTGTGCACACTTATGCAACCAGTTTATTGTACGTTTTTTATTTTTTATATTTTTCCCCTAACAGATTTGTTTGTTTTTCAATTGAATTTTACAGGTTATAGGTCGCATTAAAGGTGGGAAAAGTTTTGAAATGATCTGTTGTGGTCTCATTTTGTTATATCACAAAAACCTGGCATTTTAACAGGGGTGTGTAAACTTTGTATATCCACTATATGTGTGTGTGTGTATATATATATATATATATATATATATATATATATATATATATATATATATATATATATATATATATATATATATATATATGTGTGTATATATTGTGCTGTGGTAGCATTGTCGCTTCACAGTTAGACGTTGCCCGTTCGATTCTCAGTTAGAGCGTCTTCTGTGTGGTGACATGCGTGAATGGCCATTCCTTCATTGAAGGGAGTGCGTTAGGCCCGGCAAGCCAGCATGTCAAAATCTACTGCCAATCATTAGCGGACCGGAGTTCCGCTGTGGCGACCCCTAACAACAAACAATATATATGTATATATATATATATATATATATATATATATATATATATATATATATATATATATATATGGGTCCCCTTTGAATGGTCAACATGTCACAATGTCGACATTCATATAGTTGAGACCATATGATCGACATTTGAAATGTCGACCATGGGGAACTGGCATCTCCCTACAGCGCAGAATGGAAAGATTTCCACTTCTGCACTGTAGTGCAATCTCGGAGTTGGTATATTTAAGTTCTGGGGTGTCTGGGGGGCTAGCAGCGTTAAGGCAAGTTTTGTTTTGTTTTTTGTGTTCAACTAGTATGGTCGACATTTCAAATGTCAATCATATGATCTCGGCCATATGAATTTCAACATTGTGAAATGTCGGCCATATCAAGTAGACCCATATATATATATATATATATATATATATATATATATATAGATAGATAGATAGATACACACACACATGGGAGTGCTTGCAAGTATCTGTGCAACTGTGTTGCATGCTTTGGTAGGGGGAACTTGTGTGGTTACCTGTTCAGTTCAAAGATATCATAATGACCTGCTATAGTAGTACATTACTTGCATTATTGCCATCATAGTATTGGGCACTATGGCGTTGCCCATCTAGAAGTGGAGGTGAAATGCTTTTTGAATCCCAGTTGAAATCTGTACAAGTGTTTTTTTTTTAACTTTATTTAAATCTGTTTTTTTAAGGGACAACATATAAGATGAACACTGAGTGAAATATGGCTGCAAGTATTTGTACTTTTGAGTGCATTAAACTGTGAACACTTTGAAGTACTAGACTGATGTGGATTGTAAGAGGACCACTAATTTGAGTACGTGTACAGGCTTTTTTTGTTTAATTTATTTCCACAGAGAACACAATATTTGTTGGTTCAAAAATGTGTGCACACGTACTGCTTACCCACAAAAGGGCAAAGTACTAGAATTCACTCTTTTGCCAAAAAATAAGAGGTCACTCTTGTAGAACTTTGTTTATTTCTGTTGTTTCATGTTATATTAAAGTGTTTCTTAAAACTGTTTTAGTCAACTATTAGAGAAAACATAGGAAATAATTTAGTCCTAAAATGTCAGAGAATTGCCCTTATTCTTGTTCTTAGCCGGATGCAACTGCCCAAACTGGGACTATCATGTATAAAGAGGGACAGGATACAGTGCTCACACATGATTTTTACATGTGATTTCATGAAGCAAGCCTGTAGCACTTCTATACTTGATATGTGGCTGCAGATGTTCAATGTTTATATCCCAGTTGCAGTAGATTAAGCTATTTGGGTCTTGGTCAGCTTTCAAAGATTAGGGGTGCCTTTTACATGCTCTATCAGGAGCTCAAGGGGACCTGTAATATAAAGATGGTTCGAGCAGCAATTTAGTCATTTAGTTTTTCTGCCAAAGTATGCTCCTTCAGCAGGTCCCTTGGAAACTGCTGGTCAGCTAGTGATCCTTCAAGGCTGGGCAGATATTTTTAAGTCCCTTTTCTCCTGTTAGCAAGGAGGAGGGGGTTGGATAAGCAGGACATGATCCTCAGCTGGTCTGTAGTACTGCTGCATGAAAAAGCGGTCATCCATCACCATTAATAAAGGATTTAGGTTTCAACTTATAAATTGTCTCTGTGCTTTATTGAATGAAAGCAAGCAGACATCAACACAGGATTGCTATGCTACTCTTTTTGTGGCTCCAAGTGGGTAGATCAGCAGGACATTTTGTTGGTTAAAGTTCTTTTTAAGGTCTGCAACCTCCTAATAGTCTTTTTCAGGACTATCCATTTGGTATTTTTACATTCATCCCTTTTTTCCTCTTAGCAAGGAGGAAGAGGTTGGATAAGCGCAGGGTTGCCAGATGTCCCTATTTGAGTGGAACTGTCCCGAGATCAGCAGCCTAATCCTGAGTCCTGCACTGTCTGTTAAAATCCAGGCGAAACAGCCTCTGCTTTGTGATTTTTGATTGGCTCATATATTAGCACACGAGCCAATCATAAATTGCAAAGTGGAGCTACTTCTGTTCAATGCGGAACAGTTGGCATATGAGCCAATCAAAAAATAAAATCGCAAAATGGATCTACTTCTGTATAATGCGGATTAAAGACTTTTTTTTTGGTGTTCACTTAGAGTGAAGGACCTTTTTTTGGTCCCTTGGTCCCTACTTGTCCCTTTAGAAATCAGGCAACACTGGATAAGCAGAGCCCACATCCTCAGGCAGTCTATAGAATTTGGACTACTTTTATCTTTTGAGAACATACAAAAGTTGAAAGGTAACCTTCCTTCTTATGAGGTAAAAATTCTTTGAATGCCTGTTCAACATCTTTTTCTCATGTTACTAAGCATGTTTTAGAGTGTGCTTATGATGTTGCTGATTCTTCCACTACAGCTGTTGCTTCTGGGTCAGTAGTGAGAAGATTGGCTTGGCCTCATTCTTCCTGAAGATGTTCAAATTGGAATTTTAAATTCTCCATTAGGCAAGGTAGCTCTTTTTGGCCCTTCTATAGCTGAGGTGCTTAAGAAGTGTTATGAAAGGGGAGAGTTCATTAAAGTGATGCAATGCAAGGTAGACATGATCTCTTGCAATCCAGCTTTCCCAGTTTCCTTTCTGACTCCTGTCCAATCTGTCACTATAGATGTATCATCCTTGGTTTGGGGAGCAGTTTTCAAGGGAGTGGAACTGCAGATTTGGTGGAACCCTCACAATATGCAGAAGCATGTAAATGTCAGAGATGTTGGCAGTCGTCAATACTTTGAAAGCCTGAAATCATATCTGGTCCCTGGAATTCTACATGTTTACACAGACAACACCACAGTGATATGATATGTAAACAAATGAGGAGGTACCTGATCATACTGTCTTTGCAGACTTGGTATGATAGCATGGAAGATAACAACTCATCTCATTTTAACTCTGCAGGCATCATACATTCAGTCAAAACAAAAATTGGTTGCACACAAGATAAGGACAAGAACAGACCCTGCTGAAGAGAAACTTCATCTTGGGGCTATCCAAGAACTGATCCGACTGTTTGGAACACCTTAAGTAGTTCTGTTTGCCTCATCTCAGAACAGACCACTAAAGAAATTTTGCTCTAGGACTGCTGGCAAACTGGCTTGGAAGATAGATGCTTTTTCATTTCTATGGACAAAAATGTATCATGTTTTTCCACCCTCTCTTCTGATACCCAGAGTTCTTCTGAAGACTGAAAAGAATTCCCCAAAAATAGTGGTGCTGACTCCATTTTGTCCCTGACAACAGTGGTTCTCCTTTCTTTTCAGTCTGGCCAAGGTAATTACTGCAGGTTTCCCCAAAGAGTGGATTTGCTTAGCTTAAACAGAGGTTGTTTGATACACCACAATGTAAGAAATCTTCAATTTACTACCTGGATTACAGAATCATGATACCTTTTAGGCATCTATTTCTGTGGTAATGTAGCAGGTCTTAAAGGAGGCAAAAAAAAAAAACTGCTACTACAAGTTATATATGTGCAAGTAGAAAAGATGTTCTAATTGATGCTGATCTAAGGATCAGGACTGTCTTCAGCCCAAGCTGCCTTTAGTTCTTGATTATTTGTGTGAGATACTGCCCTCTTACTTTTCTTATTCCTTTGCTGAGGTTTACTTGTCAGCCATATCTGCTTATCATGCCTTAGATCCCTCCCCCTTTGTAACCATCCTCAAACTGAACAGTTTTTGAAAGGGGATGTTGCATAGCCATCCAACTAGAAAGTAGGTGGCTCCTCCTTGAAATCTTAACTTTGTGTTTGAAAAGATTATTCTTTTTCCATTTGAATAAGCTCATCAGAATGAATGGAGGTTCTTAACAGGGTGAATATCTGCAGTACAAGTTTTTATGTTGAGTTAATCCTACCTCATTTTTCACAAGGACAACATTTCTTCAAGAACTAACCTTTCTTTTATGCTTAAACAGGTCCCAGAGTTTACCTTAAGCCAAACTATTAATCTCCCTATCTTCATCCCTAAACCCAGTAACAAAGCAGAAAGGATTTTTCACACTATGGATGTCCACAGGTAGCTCAGATATTACCTATGCAAAACTCAAACCTTCAGGAATGCTGATCAGCTGTTTGCCTCCTATGAAGGTAATAGGAAAGGAGAGCCGGTGTCAAAGCAAACTATTTCAAGATGGTTGTCTCATGCTATTGCATTTTGTTATTTACCCAAATTGCTAATGCTACTGCAACAGTGATCTAAATGCTGAACATAGTACAGTTGTGCAAGTAAGCTTACCATAACAGAAAATGTTATGATAGATCACTATTGCAGTAGATGCCCCTCCCTCCAGGACACACTTATTTTGTCAGTTTCTCTTTTGTATAGCCAGAGAGTGGAAGTATATATCCTTGTGTACAGGCCTAGCCTTAGGCCAGTTGGACATACTGGCCCCATAGGGCCCTGGTCCTTCCAGGGGCCCACACTTGGCCATGACTGAGTCACTATGGCTTATGTGACCCAAAGATTTGCCTGTGAGACACTACAGTAAAGTTTGAGGCATTTTCTTACTGGTAGCCTTGCTCTGTAGTAGCGACAAGTCTCATTAGTGAAGTAGTCAACATTTCCTGTCGTATGCAGTACTGGATAGTTCAGTATTAGTAACTGTAGTTTAATGCTCGTTTTTATTGCTCATAGTGGTAGATGCTCATACTCGTACATTAGTCAGATGCTGTTGTTGAGTGCTCAACAGGATTTTCCACCCCAAAATGATCAGATTAACCTTCTGGTTTTGTGTACCTCTCCATTTGCTATGTTAGAAGAGTCTGTGTGTAAGCTTGGTATATTTTTTTTAAAAATCTGAGGACCCTTTATCTCTAGACCTCTACTGAGAAGGGGTTTAGCTAAATCCAGTTGGACTTTCCTGGTAAATAAGTAAATAAGAAAAAGACTTATTGTACTTTGAAGACTAACATAGAGGTACTATGTTTTCTTTTGCTTCTCTTGCTCTCATGGGGTTATGACCATAGCCAGCATTAAGCATCTGCTGAACCTAGGCCTCAGGGACCCCCAATAATCTCCCCAGATACAAGGGCCCTCATTCCTGCAGCCAACTCACATGCAGGTGGCCGTGGGTTTCTCCTTCCTCCTTGTCACCTGCGTCATGATTTGTGGCACCAAAACATTTTTCCCTTCCCCTGGCTGTAGCTGCATGTGTCATCAGTTAAAAGCTGCACTCCATGCTTCAGCGAAGCAAGAATCTGATTGGTTGCCGCAACCATCATCCAGGAAGTAGATTTTTTTTTTCAATAAAGAGAGGAAGCAAGGACCTGATTGGTCCTTGTAAAGCAGTTCCTGGTTCAGCTGCCTTTTAAAAAGGCACATGTGTAGCAACCAATCCTTCTTTATGTTTTTCAGGAGAGGAGTTTGCTTGGCTACTCATATTGCTTGGTGTGATAGCTTCAGATAGAAGGGCCCTCATTCCTGCAGCCAACTCACATGCAGGTGGCAGTGGGTTTCTCCTTCCTCCTTCACCTGCGTCATGATTTGTGGCACCAAAACATTTTTTTTTCCTTTCCCTGGCTGTAGCTGCATGTGTCATCAGCTAAAAGCTGCACTCCATGCTTCAGTGAAGCAAGAATCTGATTGGTTGCAGCAACCATCATCCAGGAAGTAGATTTTTTTTTCAATAAAGTGAGGAAGTAAGGACCTGATTGGTCCTTGCAAAGCAGTTCCCGGTTCAGCTGCCTTTTAAAAAGGCACATGTGTAGCAACCAATCCTTCTTCATGTTTTTCAGGAGAGGAGTTTGCTTGGCTACTCATATTGCTTGGTATGATAGCGTCATGAGGAGAGGACCAACCAAGGTAGATAAGGACTTCGGAAGGAAGCCGTGATTTTTGGGACAAGGAGCTACATTTTCTACTGCCCTTGAAAGGGCAATATTTAAAGGTCTGAAAAACTGTCCTTTTAAGGGTAAATTAAAAGGGCCAGACTGGTCTGTGTAGAAGTAAGCAGGGGTCAGCCTACAATTGTGAACAGTGAGCTGAAGATTAGTGGTACTATTCCACTACAGAAAAAGCAAGTTGCTCATTTTTTTAACTTTTTTGGGGGGGATTTGCTGAAACATAGGGAGATGAGGACTGTAATTTTTATGCAAAATTCTTGTGCTAAGGGTATTGGGGTGTGGATAGGGGCTGTGCTTGAAACAGTTTTATTTTAGCTTTGTCCAGAATTCTTGTGCTAAGAAATTGAGGGGGGAGTTTGTCTGTGTTAATCCCTACATTGTCTTTTAGTCAGTCCTGTATCAGAATATTCATTTCATTAATTCATGCTTTGTCAATAATTGTGTTGAAAGGCTGGAAGTGGGGGGATAGAGGCTGTGAGAATATTGCAGAATGTACATATATTGTTTTAATGCAAGCTCTGTTCTATAAATGTTTCTAAATTTATAATAGCAATGTTTAAAACTATCCCTGAGGTTAGTCTTTTGTTCTGCAGTTGTTTTTGGTTTTGTCTAGAATTGTTGTATGCAGAGGTTGGGGAGGGTAGGAGCTATGAGAATGTTACACAATGTTCAGATGTTTTCCTGGTATTTTTTATTCTAGCATGCTTATTAGTTCATTAGCCCAGTGTTTTAAATCCCTAAGGTTACACCTTTTGCCTTCTTTTTTTATTGCTATGTTTTATTTTTCGCTTCATCCAGAATTGTGCTGAGAGGTTGGTGGTATGGTTATGGGCTTTGAGAATGTAGCAGACTTTTTGCTTGATATTTGTGAATTAGTTTATAATAACATTTAAAACAAAAATTGTAAACTTCTCACTAATGATACGGCTTTGTTCTGCAATTACTATTTGGCTTTATCCAGAATTGTGCTGAGACATTGGGGGAGTTAGGGGCAGTAAAAATTCTGCATAACGTACTGATGTTGTTTTAATGCATACTGATGTGACCCCTGTTATTCTAGATCTCAGTTCATAACAGCAATGTTTATAACTATCTCTTAGGTTATACCTTTGTTCTGCGATTATTTTTGCCTTTGTCTTGAATTGTGCTGAAATGTTAGGAAGGAAGTTAGGGACTGTGAGAATGTTGCATGATGTACACATATTGTTTAAATGTAAACTCTGTTGTATAAATGTTTCTAAATTTATAATAGCATTGTTTAAATCTATCCCTGATATTAGGCCTTTGTTCTGCAATTATTTTTGGTTTTGTCTAGAATTGTTGCACTTAGAGGTTAGGAGAGGTTAGGAGCTGTGAGAATGCTGCACAATGTTCAAAAGTTTGCCTGATATTTTTGGTCTGTTCCTTATAAATAATATGGGTTCACGCAATGTATGTTACAGCAAAATCTGTTATTCTAGCATCTTAGTTCATAAGCCTAGTGTTTTAAACCCCTAATGTTATGCCTTTGTCTTGTTTTTTTTTTTTTTTTTTTTTTTTGCTTGTCCAGAATTGTAAAACACCAAAGACACGACCAACCAGTAAAACACAAACAGCAGAAAACTAAGCTTCCAACAAGCAGTTCCAAACCGGAAAAATGATTCCGAAAACTGTTCCAAAAACAAGAAAACAGGTTTATTAAGCGCTTTCGGAAAGGTTAATACCCCTCCTTCCTCAGAATGAAAAAGATACAAACATTTTGTGTTTGTATCTTTTTCATTCTGAGGAAGGAGGGGTATTAACCTTTCCGAAAGCGCTTAATAAACCTGTTTTCTTGTTTTTGGAACAGTTTTCGGAATCATTTTTCCGGTTTGGAACTGCTTGTTGGAAGCTTAGTTTTCTGCTGTTTGTGCTTTGTCCAGAATTGTGCTGAGAGGTTGGTGATGGGCGAGGGGTGCGGGGTGGGATTTGAGAGCGTCTGGACTGTTTAACTGATAGCTGTGGTCTGTCCCTCAAAACAATTAGCTTTCTAGCAAAATTTGTGGAATTAAGTAAACTAAATTATAGGACAATCTGTTTGGTCATTTTTATTACTTTATAAAAGCATTTTTTTTACTTTTCCCTGATGTTTAGCATGTGTCCTAAGCTTTTTTGCTTTGTCCACAGTTATTGTACTGAAAGGTTGGAGGTAGGGGCCGAGAATGTTGCAGAATCTACAAGCAGTATTATAATGCATGCTAATGCAAAACTTGTTCTATTATCTTTGTAAGTTTATAATAATGTTTAAATGAAAATGTTAAACTTATCACTGATTTTGTTACATCTTTGCTCTGGAATTATTTTTCGCTTCATTCAGTATTGTTATGCAGAGACGTTGGGGGATTAGGGGCTGTGAGAATTTTGCAGAATGTACTAATGTTGCTTTACTGCATGCTAATGTGAACCCAGTTATTCTAGTATCTAAGTTTAAAATAATGTTTAAAGCTATTCCTGATGTTACACCTTTGTTGTGTGATTTTTGGCTTTGTCTTGAATTGTGCTGAGATGTTGGGAGAGGGGAAGGGGCTGTGAGAATGTTACACAATGTCCAAATGTTTGCCTGGTATTTTTTGTCTATTCCTCACAAAGTGTGGGTTCATGCAACGCATGCTATTGCAAAATATGTTATTGTAGTATCTTTATTAGTTTACCAGTGTTTTAAATCACTAATGATATGCCTTTGTCCTGTTTTTTTTTATTTTTTGTTTGCTTTGTACAGAATTGTGCTGAAAGGTTGGTTGTGAAGGATAGCGGCTGTGAGAATGCTGCAGAATGTACAGATGTTTTAATGCATACTATTGCAAACCCAATAGATAGATAAGTTTATAATAGCTATGTACTATCCCTGATGTTACGCCTTTGTTCTTCACCTATTTTTGGCTTTGGCTAGAGCTGTTGTGCTGATTCTGTTCATTCTCTGTTTTTATGCTTTTGTCCAGATGTCATGTACTAAGAGGTTGGGGAGGTTGTGAGACTGTCAATGTCCAGAGGTTGCCTAATACTTTATGTTCCTCATGAATGAGGTTTTATAGCAAATCACTGATTTTATGTCTTTGATCCACTAACAGTTTTAGTTTCATTCAGAATTCTGTGCTAAGAGTTTGACAGGTAGTGGGTAGGGGTATAAAAATGTTTTACAGGTTATGCTGTGCCTGTCATTATGTCACTGCATTCCTGAATTTTGGCTGGTTTCTGTTATGAAAATGGAAATAGCCTTGTTTTTTGCACCATAATTTTTGTTTATTGCTTCATAGTTTTATGTACTCTCCTTAACTTATGGCTTTCTATCTAACTATTTGTTCTTTCAGACTTTAGTTACCTGTTCCACACAGCCTGTAATAAGAATATTAAGACTTTTTTTGCAGGAGAGGTGAATGAAAAGGGGAGAATTTTGTAGAATATCCTCAGGTTTGCCTCCAATGTTTGGTGTTTGACTTAAAAGTCTGTGATTTGGCCCTTTGTCATGGAATTCTTTTTTGCCTGCTGATCACTGTCGCAACTAATGTCAACAAAAATCATTATGGATGTATATCATTTTGTAACATACTTTGGTTGTGCCCATTGCCCGCAATATAGTTCTTTTTGCTTAATGGTCACTTTTACTTTGCATGTTTTCTGCCTGCAGTACAATAGTAACAGATATCAACAAGAAAATAAATTTTGAAATACATTTCAGCTGTGCAGTCTTTCCTTAATGAACAGTGTGCAGTATTGATCATCCATTCTTTTGAGCCTGCAATAATACTACAATGACTTTTTGGAAGCTAATCATTTTTATGGTTTATGACGTGCTTGCACTACAGTTCTTTTGCCTACTAGGCCTTGTTTCCCTTCAGTTTTTATGCCTACAGTGCAAAATGGAATTAGCCGGTCACTTTTTTATTAGGTGTGCGTTGCCCCACTTGCCTTAATGCAGTGGCTTCAGTGTTTCTGCTTAACCCAAATGCATTGCAGTGGTTAGCACTACAATCATCATGTGGGCCGTTGAGTTATGAATCAGTCAGATGAAATCAAATCATTTACATTTTGTATAACTCCTCTAGTGTTAGAGGAGATGGTAATGCTGCCTGATTATAATATATTTAGGGTTATTTCCTTTTATTATGATTTTTGTAGGACTAATAGTGCAGTCTGATAGAGAATACAGACAAAATAATGCAGAAAAGTGAGGTATGCTGACTATGTGTAAGCAGAGGAGGCAGTTGTCAGAGGCAGTGTGTTAAGGGATATCTTGCAGATTTGCAGCTTGAGCTTACAGTAAAGACACTTATTGCTTACACTGGTTGGCGAGTCTGGAGATTGTATTCCCCATTTTGTGGCATAGGGCACCTCACAGTTGCAGGTTTGCCTCAGTAGGTCCAGCATGCAAATCTGACGTGTAATATTCCACTATTGTCATATAGGACTTTGTGTAATGCTGATGTTTATGGATGTAATCTTGAAAATACCATTGTCCTTAAAATAAGTGTTCAGAATGCTAACCTCTTGGACAAAATTTCTGCTGGCATTATGTAGCCCTGGGTACGTTAACAAAAAATAGTGTCCTAACATGTACCTGAAATGTAGTGCTTTTAAGTAACATAGCAAAAGGGCCCAGTGTCTGAACGTGTAGTAATTCTGCTTTACTTCCATTCCCAGTTAGAAATGAAGCATATGTGTTTGTTAGGGTCAGCAAAAAGAAAGCTTCATCAGCACAGAAATGAGAATGCAAAGAGACAGGAGTTTCCCACTGGGAAATTTTATCTGAGAAGGGAGATTCAAAAGTTTATCTGTAGAACAGAGTGGTTCTGCAGTACAACCTACCCACTATGGTCCCACTATCATTTCTGTAGAAAGTGTCCACTCATTTGCAGCTGCACCACAGGCTGCCTCCTGTGAACCTACAGCCATTACCATGGAAGGAATTATATCAGCATGTGAAAATTCAACCTCAGAAATTATGCCAGTATCATGAAAGTTTGATATGGAAATAGTCCATATTTCTATAGTGACAACAGATGAGGCTTGTGACTTGCAGGGAGTGTCAGGTGTATCATTTGTGGATCTAGGAACTTGACCAGACTTGATAAAGGATGAATTTATGGTAGCTGCCAATCACCATGGAACTGTGCAAGTGGTATTGTCACAGTTCCTAGTCAATGAACAGAAAAGAAGATTTACATCAGAAAACTATTTTCATATGCTGCGTAATGGGGATAGAGAGCAAAATGTACTTGCCTGACATATTCTGTCTTAAAATATTCACTGTTTCACTTTGCATGCAAATTATTTGGACATTCTAACAACATTCTCTAGTCAGGTGGTAACAGAGTGTGAGAGAGATGTCCAAAGCTTTACACTGCTATGAGCGAGCATGAGAGCATGCAGCATGTATGCATGCTGAAGTAGAAGGAACTGGACAATAGACTATAGGCAAACAATGGACGATAGGAGACAAGCAGTAGTTGAAAAAGAGATAACTGACCTAGTGTGTTGTGGCTATTGTCTTATACCTAGCAGAATGGAACGTGACCTTCTATAGTACGAGTGATGCCCTGTACACCCATGGCAATGGAAATTTCTTGGGCCAAGCACAGCTTCTGTCACAGTTTGATTTTGTCATGGCTGAACATTTACATTGTATTAAGAATATAGAAGTAATGAATGAATAGCTTGGGAAGGACATACAGGGCAAACTTATCCCGCTGATTGCAAATACTACTTTGAAATCCATTGTAGAGAAGGTGAAGGATGCCAGGTACTTCTCTATGATTCTTGATTGCATGCCAGATGTCAGGAATCAAAAGCAAATGATTGTAGTAGTTAGGTGTGTGGACATTTCAAGGATTGCAACCATGGTTGAGGAACACTTTCTGGGATTTGTGCGTGTGAATGATATGACCAGAACAGGACTTATGAAAGCACTTCTTCAGATGCTGCAGCATCACCAATTGAACATTAATGACCGAGGGCAAGGATATGACAATGGAAGCAGTATGAAGGGAAATGAGCTGGATGGGTTTTTATGTGCCGTGTGCCTGCCACAATTTAAATCTTATAGATGGTGATGGAGTTCAGTCATCACTACAGGCAGTGTGTTTCTTTGGACGTATGCATTACATTTACAGCATCAATGAGCTAAAAGCCAATCTTGAAATGACACATAAACGTCACTTAATATCACTATGAAGCCACTGTCTCAGACTTGCTAGGAATGCAGAATAAACTCCATCAAGGCAGAATGGCTTCAGCTGAAGGGCGTGATGGAAGCATTACAGGAGACAGGTGAAGCTTTACATGCAAGTGATGCAGTAGCGGATTCCTTTCACAAGCTCAAAGTTTCAAAACTTCGAACTGCAAATGGTCAAGACCATATGATTGAAGTTTTGAAACTTTTAACATTTTGAATGGAGATTACCGTACAGCATGGAATGGGAAATTTACATTTTTCATCACTGTAGTGCAATTCAGAGTTGGTATTTAGCAGGGGATGTTGGGGGTGCTAGGGGGCTTTCCCCCTGCAAAAATGTAAAAAGAATTTTTTTATTACAATTTCGAAGTTTCAAAACTTTGACCTTATGATCTCAACCATTTGCAGTTCGAAGTTTTGAAACTTTGAGCTTTTAAACTAGATTCACAGCAGCATATCAACAGGCAAGAGGACTGTGCTCAGAAATTATGTTATATCAATTCATTGTATGTTTAGGTGTTTGGTATGATGTGCTGACAGAGGTAAATCATGCAAGCAAGCTGCTGCATTGTCCATTGATTGATATTTATACATGTCAAAGTGCTGGCATCAACTATGGACTTGCTGAGGAACCAGAGAGAGACTGGATTTCAATGTGCCATGGGTGAAGGAATCTAGATAGCAGAAAAACTGGATGCTAGCACCGCATTTCCGGAGAAGAGTCAGAGGAAAGTAAATTCTTCCTTTGGCTATGAAGGGAAGGATGAGAGAGTACAGGATCCAGGGGTAAAACTATGTGTAGCATTCTTCAATGTGCTGCTGAACACAACAATACAGTCATTTACTGACCAATCTAAGCAGCTTTCAGAGTTTGATAAGGCCTTTGGATTTTTATCAAATATTATTAAAGCCTTAAATGAAGTTACAGAAGACACCTTGATCCAACAGAGCAAGGCTCTAAAAGAACAATTGACAGACAGGATAACTATGAACTTGGAAATCAACTGAAAAGCCTTTCTCAAATGCTTGATAGTGAATTATCATCATTGACTGTGTCAAATGTCATTTGCAACCAGTTACAAGGCAGCTATATAAATACTTATGTTTCACTGCACTTGTTACAGTGGCTATTGCAGAATGTACCTTTTCTAAACTGAAACTCATAAAGACATACCTGCATTCATCAATGAGTCAGGAAACATTTTCAGGTATAGCTGTGCTCTCAACTGAACATGAAGTGGGACAAGGTGTATCATACACAAGCCTCATTGAAGACTTTGTCCTGAAGAAAATTCTTAAGATACCAGTAAACCTCTAGGTATGTGCACATCTTTCTTTTCCAATAATATTTTAAAAAGCTGTATGGCAGTAAATTTCAGGTTGCACCTTAGACTGGTTTGTATTCAATCTGATTTCGCTTACTCCAGCAAGTAGGACCAAGTAGGACAAAGAAGAAGAAAAAAGAATCAGGATTTGTTGAGGCAAGGACAGTTAGGAGTGGCAGGACTCATCATGAGGCAAGGACAGTTAGAAGCACTAAAAGTGGCAGCAATGTGAAAAGCTGAAGAGCAAACTGCACACTGAAGATAAATGACACTCTAGTGTCTGTCTTCTGAGAGCCTTTTGACTTCACCAGTTTCTCTTTGGGTTTGAGTCTGTCTGCAGTCTCTGTAAAACCCATGGCTTTCCCCCTGTATTTCTTGCATGTCTGTGGTCTTTTCTACCTCTGTCCCATGGCTTTCTTGTGTGCCTGTGCAGTCTGACTGTTCTGCAGGTCTGTAGCTGTCTTCTGTATTGTGTGGTAGGGTAAGTTTGTCTAAAGTGCCTTGTGTATTTTAGCCTTGCTGTAGTGCTGCCTTCTTCCTGTGTGGGTCTCTGGTCAGTTTTGCTGTAGTTTTGTCTTGGCCTTGTGTGGGTGTCTCTGTCCTATTTGTGGGAGTTTGTGTGGGTGTCTCTGTCCTGTGTGTGTGGGAGTTTGTGTGAGTGTCTCTGTCCTGTGTGTGTGAGAGACTGTGTGGGTGTCTCTATCCAGTCTTATTGTAGTGTTGTCTTGCTCTTGTGTGAGTGTCTCTGTTCCATCAGTGGCTGTCGCTGTTCTGTGTGTGGATGCCACTGTGGGTGTCTCTGTCCTGTTTGTGGAGTCAGTGTGGATTCTTTATGTACCTTTGTGGGACTGGCTACGTTGATGTGGTACAGAAGTTTGTTGTAATGTAACAATGTTGCTACTAAATTTCACTTAGTGTGTGCATATACCTATGTGAGTGGTTATCTTGCTATGTTACTGCGGTTTGTCATAATGTTAACATTGGCAGTAAATGACAGTCAGTGTGTGCACTCTGATGTAGAACTAGTGACTCTAAGTCTTTGTAATGGTCTGAGTGTATAAACACTTTATTCTGAAAGTGGTAAAACAAACAGTTTGACTGATAAATGTTCTACAGTGATATCACAGTTTCACAGCCACATACAAAATGGGGGGAGAGAGGACAAGGAGAAATGTAAAGCTAGCAATGAGAGGACTAGATTGGGGGGAAATTTTAGGGGGATGTTTATAAGAGAAAGCTGAACAAATTGTGTGGATTTTGCATGTTTTCCATACATCATCTGGGGTTTCCATAAAATATTCTTGTTTGTTCCCTCATGCCAAAACATGATGCGTATGACTACTCTTAATTATTCTTGCATATAATCCTTTCTGTTGCTGTTGTAGCCTATGATATGGTTGGATCATTATTAGTCATTTGTCTAGCGTAACAAATAATAAACTTTCAGAAACAGTTATAAGTAAGATAGTGTATGAGCAATATGATTTTTAAGGAATTAAGAAAAGGCCTGGGATTATGACTATTTTTGCTGAGCATTCTGTGGAAGTTCACCAGTTTTATGTTGTTTTGTGGAAGCATACTAACTGCAAGAAAGTATAAGAATTAACTGGGTAATGAACTACAACCATTCAGAACATATGCAGTTCATAACTGCAAGTCCAAGAAATCCATGAAGGAAGAAAGGGTTAATATGAAATAGGAATATATATATATAATGGAAACTGGACATTTGTTATGGTCCTTTTGGACCCCCCAGTCTTCCCATAACAATTAAGCATGGCCTCACTGACTCATTTCTCAAGGACACTGGGCATAAAAAGACTATGATGAGCCAGAAAATTTTTAACATGTCTTTTGATAAAATATAAACTAATAAAAAATATGATTTATGGTTTAGTTTTAATATGCAGTAAAACCATATATTTCCTGATACCTAATCTGAAATTATGTCTAGGAAGCTGGCATGGATAGAACATTGAAGTAGTAGGTTGGGTTTTAGGTGAGCAGTCCCTCTGAAATGGATCAAATTGAGCCTCTTAATTGCTAAGGCTGGCCCTGCTTATGTATGTAGTTTAGTATTGGGTAACTTTCCTAGCATTATTCTTTCAGAGATCTTGCCTAATTTTTTTTTAGGCAAAATAGCTCTGACTAAATTGGCACTCTGTCTTTTTATTGGAGTTTACCTTGAGCTCCTGGCAGTTAGAACATATGGAAGGTGCCCTTATTCTTTGAAAACTGGACAGTTACTGGGGTAAGACCCAAATAGCTTTGGCTACTGCAACAGTGCTCTATTAGAACATCAGATGTTATGGAAAGTTTACCTAAGCAACTGTACTTTCTGTCTGTTCCATGGGAAAGTTTCTACAATTAAAGGAAGTTAAGTGGTTTTAGGAAGTCTTACCAAAACTATAAAAATTAGACTCTCTGGATAATCACCATTCACAAATTAACATCAATCACATCACTTCACAAATAAATATGATACACTGATGGTTCCCAAGTGACATTTATGTATAGCTTTCCATCTTAAAAAAATATAGACAGTTTTGACATATTGGAGCTCTAAAAAAAATTCAGGGACAGTTTTCACATATTGCAGCCTTTCATTTAGAAAGCGAACATATGAAGAGGATTACCCCTGCCATGTATTTTCTCAAGAGAACTAAAGGATTAATCACTGCAACATGGCATTATTTAAAGAATACAATACTCTATTTTGTGACAAAATCTCATCACAAACTTTACTAGGGGCAGAATATTTTGAGTTAAGGTGAAGTAGCAGCCTTGAAAAGCAGGAATATCTGAGAGAAGTGTGTTCTGAGAAGAATCTTATTAACTAACCAGTCTAACCAGTCTTTTGACATTTGTCGATGTTCATCACATTGCTCACTGCTGCCATAGCCTTAGCTATGTCAGTTTTATCTTGCCATACATATAAAATCTGGCCAGCTTTTAAAGCTTCAGGGCACCTTCCACATGCCCAAACTGTCAGGCAGTTTGAGTTGAGCTGACTAAAATACAAGTTTCAGGAACCACGCCATTCAGAGCTTTACTGCCACCAAAGAGCATGCTCCTCTGAGGCTTTTGAGGATTGACAATTGTGCTGTTCTTTTGCTGGGAAGATAAGTTCACTTTGGAGAAAAAAAAACTCCTATTCAATTATCTTTGTTAATTATTGATACTTTCATCTTCAGGAGAGCTGTTTTAAAGCTAGGAGTTTGTGTTTTAATGGACTGTCATGAGACTGTACTGTACTTTTAAATGAGAGCGCTCTTTTTCCTGTCAGTTTAAAAGTATTTAAAAACATTTTTTGTGTGGAGAAATTGTATTTATTTTGCTTTTTGGAGTTGGTAAGTGTTCTAAAGTGCTTTTTGCTATGTTTTTGTGTGAAAAAAGTGAATTTTAAGGACTTTAAGGGCAGGATTCAATAAACCGTGCATGGCTCACTGAAACTGTGTGTATGCCGCGGCATGACAAGCATGCAATAGCTTGTTCATTAGTATTCATGCTAATTACTGCATAAGAAGTTGAAGTATATGCTAATCAACAAATCCAAGATGGCAGAGCTATTCAACAAGCTATAAAGCAATCGTGAACACTTATTGTAGCCTTTTGCCTTGTACTCCAAAACCTATTAGAATACAGCTACAGAAACTACACTAGAGGAAAAGAATATTAGGGGCTGCTAATGCTGTTGTTCTGCATGTGTATGTACAACAGGTTCAAGTGTATACTTCTGCTGCTGAGGATAAACCTCCGGCAAGGAGGAGAAGGGTATTTAGACCCCATTTAACTTTTCATGGTCAGCATGAGGTGGAAATAATAGAGCACTACAGTGTGGATATAAACACACTCCAGAAACTCTGCAACCTCTCTTGTTCTCACCTGAGAGCAAGGGCAAACCAAGGGGAACCAAAACATATGGAGACTAAGATATGTGTAGCACTTATAACATTAGATGTAATATTAGATACAGGAAACTTTCAGTGACCCACAAGGGCCATACTGGGAGTGTTACAGGCATCAGCAGCCAGGAGCATGCCAGTGACTGTATATATATATATATATATATATATATAGAGAGAGAGAGAGAGAGAGAGATAGCAATATATATTCCCCCCTGCCTGTGGACAGAGCTAGAACTATGCAGCAGTTCTACCCCATTACCACACTTCCCTGAAGTTTTTCTTGGGTGTCATAGACTGCATATACAATGAATAAAGTACAAACCACAAACAGATACATTAGTCAACCAGAAAAAACACACTGCAGCTTCTAAAAAGTTGTAGAACATGGAATTCACACAATGAACTCAAACTCCCATATAATGTCCATAAGAGTCCATAAACTCAGCGTTGCTCAATAAAACAAACTCTTTATTGACCTCAGACGGTTAAGCACTTTCAACCCAAAATACTGGACTTCATCAGAACCATCCAACAGTGAAAGAACAGACTTTTTAAACAAACTATACATAAATGCATGATTGGCTGACAAATTGCATTATTAAAAGTTTAAAGTGCCATGTGCAGTAACATCTTCTTTAAAATGAAAAACAATGATCACATAAAAAATTTATACTACAATTACTGTTTACATAAATAGTACCATAAAAACATTTCATAGCCTCGTATGACTAAACAAAAAGATGATTTTACAGTTGAGTAGCACAATATTTTAACACTGGTAATGTAGAAACACATTCATTCAGTCCCTTTCCCCAAACAGAATTTAATTTTAACTGCAAGTGCAACTCTACATTCCACTAGTGTCACCCAATCACTCCCTCTCAGTATATCCTCAGGGACAACTTCTAATATTCCAAAATGAAAATTAGTAAAGCCATGGCAAGACTGAGCATGCCTTTATAAGGCATTATTGGTGTTTTTCCTAGAGATAGCATAAATGTTTTCATATATCCTTTTTCTAAATTGGCGTTCAGTTTTGCCAACATAGAAACTATTACATGTTTGGCATATCACTATATATAGCATCCCCTTGGTAGAACAATTACCCTGAACTAGCCTTATGGTCTCCTCAGGTTTTCCAATAACCACTGTTGTCTTTTCCAAAATAAAAGGACACTGATGACATATCCCACATTTCCTAGTTTCTTTCAAATTTTCTACAGATAAATGGGTTATAGTAACTGGTACGTCAAAGATGTTCTTAAAATTATAACCCATTTTATATACAAAGTGAGGTCCAGGGCCTAATGTACTGTATACATGTTCATCCCCCTTAAAACTGTTCCAATTTTGAGTCAAAATGTTCTTAACTGCATTAACTTTATAGTTAAAAGTGACAACCATAGCATGTGTATAATTAATACTGGGGGAATCTTTTTGAACCTTGTGGTCCACAACCCCCTATATGTTATCCAATGAAGCATTCTCTTGATTTAACAATGGTATGAACCTAGTACCCCAAAGATCCATCACTTCATTAATAATATTGGTTAAAATATTATTAGAATAATCACTTTACGAAAAATATAGTCTGAGGGTTTCTACCTCATTTTTAAACAACACGTTGTCAGAACACATACATGCTGCCCTTACCAACTGCCCCCTAAAAATATTCCTTTTAACGTGATGCGGGTGACAACTGTGATAATCCAAAAAGCTGTTGGAAACAGTGAGTGTTCTACATACGTTCGAGCATAACTTACTTCCCCCTTCAACCTTCAAAATAGTCACATCCAAATAATTGATAGAATAGATATTGTATTGACCAGTAAATGATAAAAAAGAGGTGGCCTCATTAAGATAGGATAGAAAGGTGTTATGTATAAAAACATCTTGAGCTTTCCATAGAATGAATATGTCATCTAAAAAATGAAAATAACAATAGCATTCTGAAGCAAAAATACTTGACAGCACAACACATCTTTCAAGGGCATAAAGGATTAGGTTTGCATAAATGGGGGCATAGCCACTCCCTTGATTTGCCTGTAATATTCACCTTCAAACATTTAAAATTGTAATCCAGTACTATCTCCATGGGTTCTATCACAAAATTAAGTGTTCCATTGTCAAAAGAAGGAAGTATTCTAATAGCTTCCGGAAATAGTTCCAGACCAAGGCTATGTGGAATTGAAGTAAACAAATCTACAATATCAGTAGTAGAGAAACTCCCACCTATCTTTGACACAAAAGGCCTAATTTTAAGTAAAAATTCCCAGGAATCCCTCAGTATGTGGACTACAGTAGTAGTAATGTCCTTCAAAATCCTATCAATGTAAACAGCCAAAGGGTAAGTTTTAGACTTGTTAGCTGACACTAAATCTATAACGCGGACAGGCAATATCCTTATGAACTTTAAGAATCTTGAATACTATCGGAATCCGAGGAGATTTATTGATTAAAAATTCATAAGTGCCCAAATCAATACTAACTGCATAAGTGCATCTTCCAGGAAAAAAATAAATTTTCCTATTGGCAATAAGTATTTCATTCCTAAAGACAAAGCTATATTTCTCAGTATCCTGCAAGAGGTTGTAAATAGAACTGACATAATCTTCTTTCTCAACTAGGACCATTCCCCCACCTTTATCAGGTTTCATAACTCTTATAGAATCATTATTTTTTAATTGTCTTACAATATTCCCTTCTTCTTTTGAAAGATTTAAGTAATGGGGTCCCTGGGAATATTTTAAACTGTACAAGTCTTTTTCACACACCTTTTCAAAAACTGCAATAGTGGGATTTAATGGTGGGTTGTAAATACTCTTTCAAAATTCTTCTATTTCTATTATTAGTTACTTGACCTTCATCCTTGTTATAACATTCAGAAGACAGTTGATTTTCAAAGTGGATCATAAAATTTAACTTATGAGTGTACAATTTCAATTCTATTAATTAATCCATTATGTTAAACTTAGGGGTGGGGACAAACTTAAAACCTTTTTGAAGAGGGAGAAGTGTGTATGTGTGATGTTTAATCTAGAGTAATTAAAAATGTTAAATCCTTTATGAGTTAACATAACACCACCATACGTCTGAATAATATCTGAATCGGTATTCTCTTCATTAGGGCTATTAATTCCTACGTCTAATTCCTCCACATTCTCCTCCCTACCCATCTTCCTCTTATTGCCCTCCCTCCCCGTCCCCTGTGGCTGTGTGAATGTGACTCTAAAAAAGCATTTTCATCACTTTGCTTCACCAGTCTCTCAGATCTCCCAAGAGGCAGATATTTTTGTTCGTACTCCTGCCTATTTAAAATAAACATACCATCATTTCTATCAACTTGCCCTGTTTCTACTGGTGGATCTTCACCAGATGAAGTTTCATCATGTGACCCATCATTTTTATTAAAAAGGGGTAACGGACAGGCTTTCTGTTAAACATTATCTTCCTGATCTCCAGCCAATTTCTTTTCTTTCCATTTTAAATTAGAAATAACTTGCTGCTCAACAGTGTCAAAAGCATCTTTGTATTTTACTCTATATTGTTCAAGTAATAGGTCATCAGGTATTTTCTTATTAAGAACATTCATTTCATTAAATAACAAATCCAACTTTTTATTATTAAAATTTATAATAAAATGCATTAACTCGAACCCAAAACTATCAAACATGTACAAGATTTCCTTATGTGCTTTTGTACCTGCCACCAAACCGTTCGGGTATTTAAAAACCCTTAGGCCTTTAGGGACAAGTTTTTGCCATAAATATTCAGTCAGAAAAGAATTATCCATCTGCAGATTACATATCTTGAGCATTTTCAATTTAAATTCATCTAACATACTTTGTAAACTGGAAAAAGTTTTTACAATACTGTTTATGAGGATGGTAAAATCCTTTTTAAACCACTCATGCAAATCAAATAGTCTCCTTTCACAAGTATCAATATACACAGTCCAATGATCACTACTGTGCACTATGTTGCTTGGACCAGCTGTAGACCTCGTATCCTGTATCGGAAAACCAGAACTAGGTTGAGAGCCCGTGCTTACATCAAAGCGGTTGCTACCATTATAAAGTGATTCAATTGAAGACTGCTGAACATCACACTTTTGGGTTAAAAGTGCTATTAATTGAGTCAGTTCCCCTTGGGAATAATTACCACATTCTCCCAAACTATATGCTGAAGCAGATGCTGTAGAATTGTGAATTCCAGAACCGCTCAGAGTTTCCATAGCTGTGATATGCTCCTCTTCTAAATGGTCATCACCACAAAGTACGACCAAGAAGCAATTCAGATGTAGCAAGCTACTGTGGTACAAAATAACCAAGAAATAAAGTACAAACCACATACAGATGCATTAGTCGACCAGAACAAACACACTGCAGCTTCCAAAAAGTTGTAGAACATGGAATTCACACAACAAACTCAAACTCCCATATAATGTCCATAGGAGTCCATAAACTCAGCGTTGCTCAATAAAACAAACTCTTTATTAACCTCAGACAGTTAAGCACTTTCAACCCACAATACTGGACTTCATCGGAACCATCCAACAGGGAAAGAACAGACTTTTTAAACAATAAACAAACTATACATAAATGCATGATTGGCTGACAAATTACATTATTAAATATTTTTAAATGCCATGTGCAGTGACATCTTCTTTAAAACCAAAAATAATAATCACATAAAAAAATTCATAATACAAATGCTATTTACATAAATAGTACCATAAAAACATTTCATGACCTCATATGACTAAACAAAAAGATTATTTGACTGAGTGTTTATAGCAAAAGCTTGTCCCTAAAGGCCTAAGGTTTTTTAAATACTCAAACGGTTTGGTGGCAGGGACAGAAGCACGTAAGGAAATCTTGGACATACAGTCTACCAAGCATCCTCTTCTCAACATACATTAATGATGTCATCTCCTATAAAGTGCACTCTGACAGTATTATAAAAAGACTTCTGTGGTGATCCTAGTGTTAAGTATTGTATTCTACAGCTGGTGAAATTAGGTTGTCCATAATTTAAGTCTTAAAAGAAATTTAGTAAAAGGGCAATTTTTTAAATCGGGTAAGTTAATGGAAGACCCGCATTTCTTTAATATGGAATGTAAGGCTTTGAAAATTAGTTTTTATGAAAAAGGATACCCTACTGGAATTAATAGCTGAATGAATGATGTAAAAGAAGGAGGTAATTGCTGCATTACAGGGCATAATCAAAAAAGAAAGAGCAAAACAAGAAGAGGTGAATAAAAATAAGAAAGATTATTATTTAGCTTGATTATTGGAGAATTCAGTGATTTCATTAGAAAGGTAGGAGAAAGAATTGGAGATTCCTTATGAATCTCCAAGATTTGAAAGGTATTATAGGGGAAAGCCCTGTTTTTGTCTCCAAAAGGGGTAAATATTTAAAAGAACATTTTATAGGAGTACTTTTATAAAAAAAATACATGATGAAGAACAAAATAAGGGAATGTTAAAATGTACTAATTGCAATTTTTGCAAATATATTTTAGAGGGTAATAAAATATGGTAGCAGCAACAAATTATGAAATAAGATTAAGTCATACATATAATTGTAAATCGAAGTTTGTTGTTTATATTGCCTTGTATGGACTTTGTTCTGTATTTTATATAGGTAGAACTGTGAGGGAATTTCACATGAGAGTTTATGAACATTTATGAGCTGTACAAAAATGGAGCTAAGTAATGGTTTAGCAGAACATGTTGGTCAGATTCATAAAAATTAAATAAATAAAGTATGTTTTACATTTTCTGTTATAGATCAGGTTATGAATTATAAGATTAGATTGGATGCCGAATATTGGAAAGAGTATTATTGGCAGGTATGATTAAATGCTTGCAGTTCTCCTGGAATGAATGACAGAGAGAACTATAAAGTAGTGTTGAAAAGGAAAGGGTTAACTCACATTGGCAGTCAGTCATGTGATTTTTAGAATTTATTCAAGTGCATTTTAATTAGTCACAACTTGGTCTGGTTCTATGTATAGAATGAAAGTGCTTAACAGTTGTTATTTTGTTGTTTTTATGTATTAAAATTAGAAGTCAGTTTTAAATGTTCATGTATTTATTTGTTTTTTGGGAGTTTTACCATTTTATGGTGGCTGGAAGTTCCTGAGTGGCTTTTGAAGTATTATATATGGATGTATATCAGGGTTTCATGGCCACTGGTAATGTCAGGGGGACAGTGATTGTGTGGCAGATGTGTTGAGGTTTGACATGTACTTATACAGGGTTCTCCATGTATTTTTTGACATGTGTACAATATCATACTGACAGCTTCCTGGATCTTAAACACTTGACTTTGCACTGCTGCACATTTTGTGCACATGGGCAGAGTTGATACATAGCCATTAGTCTCTCATACTGCTGTACCACTCATTATCCTATTATTACTATTATTACTAGCTAGTAGTAGTAGTATTATTCTACTTCCCTTCCTGCTTTACCTACTTTCTAACCTCACCTCTCCTTAATTCCTTAACATTCTAATGTCTTTTATTTATATTCTTGCACTAACTTTTATCAACTGTTCTGCTGTATTATGGTCAGAAGAAGTAACTTCTAGCGTGAAAGCGCTTACCTTTGTTGACTATTAAAATTACTTGACTTTTTATTATTTTATCTGCTTCTTGGATTGTTTTTGCCATTTTTATAATACCCTGCTGTGTTTTTGTTGCCATTATGTTTTGCTTCGCTAACCTTTATCTATCCCAGAATTTATGACTGAAATCTAGTTCTCTTGCCAGAAAGAGTATATGGCTTGTACAACCTATTACTATTCTGTTATATATTGTGCATGCATCATTATGTAACATACATATCAGGAACTCTTTTCTATCATGTATATAATGTATGGTCAGCTTTATTGCTTGCCTTATATTTTGCTTATTTTCTTTTATTGTATTCACATACTGTACTACTTTGTTATTGTCTTAATATTTGTAACCATTGTTCAAGTTTTGAATTCTGTTTAATATGTACTGTGGAGCTTTTCTCCCTAGGCTCCGCTTAAAATGGGCTCATACCCAATCAGACTTTCCCGGTAAACAAATGTCAAATAAATAACTAAATAAAATGGATCACTTCTTAATCCACAAATCAATTGCATATGCTTCAGAAAATATCCATTGCTATTATTTGTGGAAGATGCATGCAGTACCCAGCTGTGTGTATGGAATCCACTCATGACAGTGTGGTGTTTGTAAGATCATAGGAGGTTACTATGCTATTAAACCAAAGGTCATTTCAAGCCTAGACATTGCATCCCAATGTAATACCATAGATACTCTAGTCAATACCCAGAATTGCATTTAGTAATGACTGCCCATGTCCAGGAGAGTTGTGGGCACTATCCCCCATATGAATTTACGGTGCCCCATCCATTTGTCCAGGTTCCTTTTGAACAGTGTCATACAGGTGCTCTGCTTCATGTGAATTGGCAGCATATTCCAGAGATGCTGCAGTCACTGGGAGACAAATATGTCCCTCCAGCAAGTCCCATTCAAGTTGCAGGACATATTTAAGTCCCTGGAAGGTAGCTCTAGTCCCACTTTATTTACAGATGTGCAGAAAATTCATTAGGTTTAGGTTGGAGATTGCTCTGTAAGCCAGGAATAAGTCTCTCCTAAGAAGTCTATATGATACTGACTATAGTAACAGGGACTTTAATTGGTCTATGTAAGGCACGTGGCAGAGTCTTTCTTTGTTAGACACCTCTGAGGTTATACTCGGTTATGGGCAAGATTAGTGACAAGTATAGAGGGATTATAACCTCCTTTGCTCTAGAGGCGATGCCTTTGCTATTCAAGTGTGCTACATGGAAAGCCTTCATTACTACTGTAGACACATGGTGGGCAAAGTTAAGGTCACAGTCTACTTGTGATCTCAGATCCCTTATCACTTCATAGGTACATAGGGTATTGTGTTAATTTGATAGTGTGAAGGAACATTGTTTTTACCGAAGGGAATGATGATGCATTTCTTTGCATTTAGTTTGAGACTATGACTAAGACACCAATCACTGGTCTGTGTAAGTCTCTCAAGAAGTATACTGACATTGTTTGGGGATTTGATAATTTCACCCAGTCTGCAGTTGTCCGCAACCCTGGTTAGCCACAGCCCCTTAGTTTTGGCCTGAACTTCTGAGAGGTATATACCAAACAGTTTGGGGCCCAGCACTGACCATTGTGGCACCCAGCTGGTGACATGTCTGTTGGTTGATGTGGAGTCACCCACTTTGAGAGTGTGTGACCAGTTTGTGAGCCAGTTGGCAGCCCAAATTACAACAAAGGGGTTTACATTCAGTTTGCTAAGTTTATCTGTAATGCCTGAGTGTGAGATTGTGTCAAAGGCCTTGGCCACATTGAGGTATACTGTGTGCACAGATTTGCCTCATTAATGGCCCTGGTCACATTTTCAAAGAAATCCACCAGGTTTAGCAGGCAGAATCTACCCTTGACAAAGCCAGATTGGGTCAGATCCAGGGTTTAGAAGTTGCCTATGTCTTTATCTATGAGGTCCATGATGATATGTTCCATGGCCTTACAGATGAGGCTAGTCAGACTTATGGGGCTATAATTCCCCAGGTCTGTTGCTAAGCCACATTTGGTGAGGGGAATAACTGTTGCTGTTCTCCATTCCACAGGAACATAGCTTTTGGTTAGGCTGTGATTGAATAGGGTACTTAATGGTGATGCTAGTTCATGTTTTAGCTTGTTTAGAAGATAGCGTGGGATGCTCTCTGGTCCCATAGAGGGTGGGCTTTTTGCCTTAGACAAGGCTTTAATGACCTACTCTTCAGATATGTAGAGTGGGGGAGAAGCTGAGGGCAAGTTTGTGATAAGTTTGGAGAGGATAATGAAGTGAAACTTTCACCAAATCTGTCCACAGCAGGTTTTCTATCTCCCCGGGATCAGTGTGTGTGATACTGTTAGTAACTAGTTTGGCATATGCTTGGGTCCTACCCTTTAGGCTGCATAAGTAGCTGTAAAAGGCCTTATGGTTATCCTTGGCTGTGATTGCTAATTTTTTTCTCAAAGTTACCCTTACAGGATTTGATATGTTGTCTTATTTGCCTGTTGAGGCTGAAGAGGGTATTTTTCTATTCTTGGGGCTTTGCCTTAGTTTTCTTAGACAGTAACATTTTGTGTTTGCTGTAAATAGTTGTAAATATTGTTATCTGTGTTGCCGATACCTACATCAGCCAGGGATGATTTAGTCAAGTGTATCACATTTGGCACAGTGATCTCCCATACATCTGGTAGGCAATACAGAACTATTCTTTTGGTTGCATGCTCATTAGGATTTTAAAGTGCAGACGTTCCTTCAATGTGTTCTACTAGAAGCTTGCATGATAAGTCTTTCTGTGTTGCACCCAATAAATATAAGCCCAGCGATAATAATGATGGAGTCTATATTAAATCAGCGAATGCTTAAAATAGCAAACGCTGATTTATCGACCCTTTAAAAGCGAAAGCTTGAAAGCCCGGACACACGGAACAGCGATTTTTTGGGCCATTTTTGGGACTTTGACATTTCCTCCACTGTGGTGCGATCTCATAGTTGGTATATTTAAGTAGGGGGTTGTGGGGGGGGTGAAGCCCCCCACTTTATTTAGTGTTTTGAATTTTTTTTTTTAATTTTGTGGAACAGTGATTTTTTTCCCCTGGGAAAAAAATTTGCTGTTCCGTGTGTTCGGGGTTTCAAGATTTCACTTTTAAAGGGTGATAAATCAGATTTGCTATTTTAAGCATTCACTGATTTTATACAGACTCTACTGATGGCATGGGTTTGATTCTTGCTGGTGGGGATTGTTGTTTTTGTGTCATGCCTCTCGTCTGGCAAGTATTGGCCCTGATTTCAACTCCACTTTTAATACTGTCCCTATTAACCCCTCCAAAAAGTGTTCATTTTGGAGAAGGGGTGGTGAATTCCCCTTATAGAATACTGACAATCATTAGAGATATACGTCTGTTCCTGCAGAAGGTGTATAATTTACACTCACCTGTTCTCTCAATGCCACAAATTAATGGTTGTAATGTTTAAAAGTCTCCATGATTGTGCCTGTTTCTCTCTACATTTCTCCATGAGCCTGTTGCCTGTGTCCCTGATTGGTTGAGAGCTACGTTGACACGTCAAACATAGTCAAGCAAGTCATTTTGCAGATCTTCAAAGTATGCACATACCTCCTGTTGTATATACCATCTTTGCTAATTGTCCTCTCAACCATTCACATCCATTGACATATAACCTTGTGTGACTGTCAAATATATATACACTATCATATGTGATGATATAATATACTAACACAGGAGGTGTAAACAGCAGTATGTATTTTGCTATCTACATATGTGCTTAATGTTATGCTACTGACTTGTCTTGAAAGAGTACATACATTGACATATCCTATCTTGGGGATGCTACCATATTTACCATACCCTCTTCCTCTTTATTCATTCCTATTATTCATGTCTGTGCCCATTTTCATCAGCACACTTTCCCTGTCCAGTGCACATTTCCTTGTATTTGCCCTTGTCTTTTACCCCCCTCCAGTATTTCATTCTGCAAATAATTGTTGTGTGCATTGCACTCAGAACACTTTTCTTTAGTATGTTATTACTGCTATTGCAGTATTTTCACTCCTGTTAGTCATTGTGGCTATCCCTGCAATCTCACTGAGCAGGTTTACTTATAGACAGACTTGAATGCTTCTTGTTTCTGTGGTCATGCTCTGTATAGTTTCATAGCAGCAGCACTGTTGCTGGCCACGGAACCTTGCTTGTATGCATGTAAACGCGATGATCAGCATGAATATGTGATTAGCGATGCTGCTCATCATGCTAACACAAGCTCCGTGTAGGCTTTGTACAAAGCCTACATGGAGTTTATTGAATACCCAGGTAAATTTTTACTGGTTTTTAATGTTTGTTGTCCCAGGGAAAGCGGCGCCATTTTTGTCTTGACTGTGAAACAAATGGCCAGTCTCAAGGTAGGTCCTTCTTCCAGCCACAAAAAGAAAATGTTAAACAAACAGCCTTTGCCACCACAGCAGGCTAGCAATTTGCCTCAGTTGTAGGTGGGTGACCCAGCTGTGGCCATTTGTTGTACCTCAGACCACTCATCTTTTACCCCAGGTCCCTCTGGTGTAGCACCTACAGTCACTATGGACAGAAGGTTAGCCATGTTCTCTGCATCTGCTGGGGTCCCCTCAGCAGGCAAGGGGGGGGTCTCTTGTTGGTCCTTGGAGAAGGAACAGGGAAGGTTTCCCTATTTTGTCAGAATGTTGTGCCCATTGCTGGGGAAGGTATTGCTGCCATTTATAGCATGCTTGCCTCATTTTTTCTGTCAAAAAGAAACATAAAACTAAATACGTATCTGCTCCTCAAATTTCTTTAGACAAAAGCAGTTGAATTCAGGCTTTTGGTACCTTCCTATTTATTGATTTCTGGTAAAAGAAGGATACCTTCTTTCTGGAAGTGATTCAAGATTTTGAATCTGGACAGGGTAATGAAGGGACATATATAGGTTTTATCCTCAGTTTCTGTTTCAGACTCAGAGGAGAGCTCAGTTTCTGATTCTCCCTTTGGGGTTTCTGTTTTTTTTGAGACTTTTTCCAAAATATGCCACGGTTTTCGGTGTGAGTACACTGAGGTCTCTCAGTCCCTCAGAAAATATGAGCTGTTACAGAATTTCCTGAACCTTCAACATTTCATCCAGTTCTGTCAGCATTGGAGGATGTGTATGTCTCTGCTTTTATTTTTCCTGATAGCCAGACTATTTCCTCTAAAAAGGCAGACAGAATATATAAACTTTCTCAGTCTTTTAAGTTTTTATACACTCTTCCAAAACCTGACCCAGCAACTATAGCTTTAGTTATTTTAGTTATTCCCAATGCTACTAAACAGTTAGTTAATTCATATCCTACTCTTTTTAGATAAGGCTATAAAGATTATGAAAATAGTGTCTGCTTTTGCTTCTTTAATTTTCAGAATTTTGAATCGTCAGTCTGACATATTAATTTTATTATAACTGTGAAAGTATGCAAAATGTTTGGTTTTCAGTTTCTTGTTGTGAGGAAACATCTGCTTTAAATTATTTAGTTTCTTTGACTGAACTAGTCACTGCTCTCTGCTTACAGTATGTGTATGAATCAATTGATAATTCTTCCAGGGTTATGGCCTCTATTACTATTTTGAGGAGGTTTACATGGCTGCATTTTCAGAAGCTTCCAAGAATATGTGAATAAGATTTTATTTTCTCTTTTGGATAGCGATAAACTTTTTGGTTTCTTTGCTGCAGAGGTGATCAAAAACTGTAATGAAAGTGGTAAGTTAAATCAGGGAATCTGTAAGATTTTCTGCCCTCTCCTTTCTAATGTATTCTCTAAGCCCTCATCCACATTTGGCAAAATAGGAAGGGTGTTCCAAAAAGGAATTCAGGAACCCTCAAAACCAAGGACAGTCCAACTAGTGAGCTTGAGTATTTAAGGGACTTTGTTTCTCCCTCCCACCATGGTGGTCCATTCACCTTCCAGAAAGTCTAAATTTCCATTTTTCTCTTTTGCAACAAGTAGTGCCAGACAACAGGTTCTGAAGTGCATTCATCAAAGTTAAAAAATGCCAGTGAGAGGATATACATCCTTGCCAGGAGTTATTCCTCATCTACCAGACCAGACTCTTATTTCTACCTGTCCTTCCTTATATGCTGTTCATGAAGTGATAGAACCAGTTCCTCCTTCTCAAGTTGGGAAAGGATTTTGTTCAAGGAAGTTTTAGTGTCAAAGAAAGAAAATGCATGAAGACTAATTCTGGATCTTTCTGTTTAGACCTGTTTGTGATAATGCCCAACTTTAAAATGATGCCATTACACAATGTTACCTCTTCTTCCTCATTTAAGTTTCCTGGTAACTCTAAATTTAAAAATGCAAATCATCTCATTCCTTTTCATCAAGATTCCAGGCGTTTATTAAGGTTTGTGTGTCTAAATCACTTTATCAATTCTCCTTTACCCTTTTGACTATCCATTGCACTGAGGGTGCTCTCGAAGTGGCTAGCTCCAGTTATAACTCATTGCAGGCTACAGGGTATCTATTTCTTTTTTTTTTCCATATTTAGATGACTTGCTTATCTTTAAAGAGTCTTTTTCAAAGTGTCATGAATCTTTCACTTGGGTGAGAAATCTTCTTTACAAGTTGGTTTTCCAAATGAACATTCGAAAATTCTTATTGACTACCTCACACAGGATCAGTGGACACCTCAGGTCAAAACACTTTTCTTCCACAGGAAAAATAGATCTAATCCTGCATCCATTTCTATAGATTTCTATTTAGACTTCAGTCACTGTGAGGGAACAGCTCAGGATTTAGACTCTAATGGCATCTCTGATTCTAATAATACCCCTGGCAAGACTACTCCATGTGAGAAAGATACAATGGTATCTGATGTCTCTTTGGTCCCAACATTAACATCCCTTGTCTTTTCAAATCCCAGTGCTGGGGTTTGTCAATAGAAAAAACTACTTAGCAGATACAGCAAATATCCCTAAATTGATTTCTCTCCTTATCTCTTCCTCTTCCAAACCAGTTCATAGGTTCATAGGTTGGTACTAGGTTATCGACCCCAGGGCCTATACAAGCCTAGCCATAACAATTCCCTGGATATTTCTTCCCACAATATTTACTTCCCTGGACCCCTGTCTAGAAGGGTGATTGACATGATCCCCAGGGTGAATTTCTTATCTCCCATCCAATCATCAAGGTTCCTTTTGAAGAGGGCTAAGGAGGCACTCTGCTTGACATTTATAGGCAGTCTATTCCAGAGTGTGGGGAGTCTCTGGACCAGGAACCTATCCCAGCATGTTTTGTTCATTGTGATGACAAGGTTTAGATCCCTGGAGCGTGTGGCTCTGAGGGATTGGGATTTCTTTAAGTGGAGCATGTCCAACAGCTCAGGGTTTGACATGGCCTTGTATGTTAAGCAGAGATCACCTCTGAGTAGACAATATGTCACAGAGTATAGCTGGAGTTTTTTTTAGATGGTCAGCATATGGCATCTGCTTTAGGCCTGTGATTCTTTTAGTGAGGTATTTCTGTGGCCTTTCCAGCTGTTGCAGATGTCTTGTGAGGTACATACCAAATGGGGCATTATACTCTATAATGGGTCTAATGAGGGATTAGTACAGTGGGACAATGACCTCCTTTTTTCTGGATGAAAAGCCCTTGTGGATGAGGTGTGCCACATAGAAGGATTTCCTGACTGTTGTGGCAATGTGGTTAACAAAGGTGAGACCACTGTCCACCTGTGTCCCTAAGTCTCTCATCACACTTTCGATGTTTAGTGTACTGCCACCTATGTGGTAATTCATGGGTACATGTTTTTTTCCAAGGGGATAACTATACATTTCTTGGCATTAATCTTGAGCCCATGGCTCTGGCACCAGGCATGTTTCCATAAGACCCTTTTGTAGAATATCCACATCATTTGGGGATTCGATAATGGCTCCCAGTTTGCAGTCATCTGCGAACTTTGTTAGCCGGAGTCCCTTAGCCCTTAGTGTTGGCCTGTACTTCAGAGAAGTAGATGCCAAACAAGAGTGGTCCTGGGACTGAACCCTGAGATACTCCACTTGTCACTTGTCTGGAGCTGGATTAGGAGTCAGCTACTTTTACAGTCTGGGTTCTGTCAATAAGCCAGTTGACAACCCATCGAGTGACATAGGGATTTATGCTCAGCTTAGTAAGTTTATCTATGATTCCAGAGTGAGGGATGGTGTCAAAGGCCTTGGCGAGGTCCAAGTAGGCTGTGTGGACCGCCTTACCCTCATCCACAGCTCTGGAGACTGATTTGAAGAAGTCAATCAGGTTCAGGAGACAAGATCAGCCCTTCACAAACCCAAACTGGGTGGGGTCCAGTGTTTGAAGGTTGCCAATGTCTTTGTTTATAAGTTCCATGATAATGCATTCCATGCCCTTGCATATCAGGCTCATCAGACTGATGGGATGGTAGTTCCCAGGATCCAAGGTGGATCCCCCCTTGTGGAGTGGGATAACTGTAGCTGTGCGCCACTCAGTGGGCACAAAGCCTGAAGTGAGGCTATGATTAAACATGACACTTAGGTGAGGTGCCAGTTCATTTTGTAGTTCATGTAGTACACAGCCCAGGATGTCATCTGGTCCCATGGATGCTGTATTCTTAGCTTTGGAGAGTGCGGTTTCTACCTGTGTGGCCGTGATTACCGGAATTTGGCAATCTTTTGGTATTGAGATGGGCCCTTTAGGGAGTGAGAGGGGGGTGAAGTTGGCACTAAATCGATCTGCCAGGATATTGGCAATATCCTTGGGATCAGTATATTTAATGCCAATCTGTTGTAGCTCAGAGCAGATCTGAGCATTGCCATTTAGATTCTTGACATAACTATAGAATGTCTTATGGTTGTCTTTGGAATCTTTGGCGATTTTATTTTTGTAACTAGCTTTTGAGGATTTTATGAGGGATCTCAGCTTCTTACTGAGGCTGGTGAGGGAGTTTTTTGCATCCTGGGATTTTCCTCTTTTCTGCAACAGTTTCTTCCTTCTGTTGTATAGTTTGTTTTAGCAGGGGACCGCCAGATTGGTTCCTTTTTGGAGGAGAGCATCTTGGTTCTATTTGGGATGGCACGATTCATGCATGAGTGGATGTGCTCGTACAGTGCCTTAGTATAGGATTCAGCAGTCAAACTTTCAGATCCCGTCTGCATGGGTGTCATGAAGTTTGTCACTTCTGACTTCAGTAGAATGAAGTTGGCTTTGGAGAAGTTTTTTCGGAGGTTTCCTTACCGAGGGGGTGGGGTTGGGATATGGCTGTCAAGGGTGATTTGCTTATGGCCAGACCTGACCAATGAGGGGGTGACCACTGGAGTGGAGCATCTATCTCCCATGTTGGTAATGATGAGGTCTAGGATATTGGAGCCCCTGGTGGGACAATGGATTAGTTGATCCAGGGCATTGGAATTTATGAATTCCAAAAATCATTGGGAAAAGGTGTTGGTACCTGAGTAGTTTTCCCAGTTAATGGCAGGGTAGTTGAAATCACCCAGTATTAGATCTTTCTAAGTCTAAGATCTTTCTAAGTTTATAAGAGCAATATTTAAAAACCTGTCCATATTTTGGTGCTTTCGTCCCCCCACTATTTTGATTTCCGCTCAAACCACTCTTTTGGTCAGCTCAGCTCAAGCTGCCTGACAATTTGGCTGCATGGAAGGTGCCCTGAAGCTTAGAAAGCTGACTGGCTGTTATGGCTTGGCAGGATATAACCCAGATAGCTAAGGCTACAATGGTGATCACTGAAACATCTACTGCTAAAGTAGGTTTATTTACATGACTGTAGTTTTCATTTCCTGACACTTTAACTGTGATTAACTTATAGACGGCGTTAGGCACCCATGAAACCTGCAGCCACATGGTGCCCCCGATTACCTCCCCAAAAATGAGGCCCCCGATCCAGCAGTCATGTGTTGCTCCATCCATTAATTCCTCAGCTCGGCACCTCATGGACGTATGCACAGTTCCTTGACATCATCGCTGAATTGCAAAGTTTTTCTCCATTTTTTTTTTTTTTTTTTTTTTTGATTCGTCAGTAAACTGCACTCAATCAGGTCCGCTTCAGTGAAGCAAAGGATTGGATTGGCTGCAGCAGCCAGGGAACTAAATTGTCATTTTTTTTTTTTTTTTTTTTTTAAAGAAAGACATGATGAAGCAAGGACCTGATTGGTCCTTGCAAAGCACTTCCTGTATAAACTGCCTTTAAAAAGGCATGTGTGGCTAATAAAGATTACTTCTCTTGTTTTTAAACAGACGAGTTTTCCTTTTAGTGTATAAGTAATAGATCAAGCAGGGTTTGCACCAGCGTGAAGACACAGACTGGATCAATGGTGGATTCCAGTCTTTGGAGCAGTCTTGTTCATTGGAGAACACTATTTTCAACTAGCCTTCTAAGGGAAATTTCTAAAAGGTCTGGAAAACTGTCCTTTTAAGGGCAATTTAAAAAAGACTGCAGTGGTCTGGAGGGAAAGCAAGCAGAGCAGGTCAGTCTTCAGTCGTGAAGAGGGACCAGAGGATTGGAAGCAGCCTTCTGTTAACAGAATAAAAAGTAAGTTTTTGGGTTTAGTTTTAACTATTTTTGTGGGGGGTAACCTAGGGAGGTGATTGCATTAATTTTTTTGTGCATATTTCTTGTACTAAGAGGATTGGGGGGCTGAGGGCTGTGGTTGTACCAGTTATATTTCACTTTTATGTAGCATTCTTGTGCTAAGAGGATTGAGGGGATGAGGGGCTGTGGTTTTACCAGTTTTATTTCACTTTTGTGTAGTGTTCTACAGTAAGAGGATTGGGGGGGGTGAGGTGCTGTGGTTGTACCAGTTTTAGTTCACTTTTGTGTAGTGTTCTTGTGCTAAGAGGATTGGGTGGTGAAGGGCTGTGGTTGTACCAGTTTTATTTCACTTTTATGAAGTGTTCTTGTGCTAACAGGATTGGGAGGGGTGAGGGACTGTGGTTGTACCAGTTTTATTTTACTTTTGTGTAGTGTTGTTGTGCTAAGAAGATTTGGGGTGGTGACAGGTTGTGGTTGTACTATTTATTTTATATTTGTTTACTGGATAGTCTGACTGATATAGAACCCATTTTCAGCAGAGGCCCAGGGAAAAAAGCTCCATATGGTAACACATTTGTGAAGGCAACATAGCAATTATTTATACAAAGATAATTATCTGCTATTTTTTACTTATCTTAGTACACAAGTGATAGAAATATGTAAAATAAGTATGGTTTATCTGTTTTTACAAAGGACAATATAAGGGGATGTGAGCCATAATATACATTTAATTTTGATTGCCGGTTGGTTAGGAGGAGAGCGTGTGAGTTGGCTGTTGGGGGTGAGAGGTAGAGTAGGCTCGTTATTTTTATAAGTAGTATCTACACTGTATACATAATGAGGTGGCGAGAGAGAGGGACAGGAGTGATGAAAGGAAGGGGAGATGGATGATGGGACAAAGAGAATAAAAGGATATTAGAGTTTTCTAGACCAGGCATAGGTGGGCAGTCTTGTGAGGTGATGTCTAAGTGGATATGTGAAAAACTGAGGGGCTGCCAGCTCAGCCAGACAGAATTTTGTAAATAATTCTATGTCATTTGTAAATATTAATATAATCCACAGGCTTGTTTTACAAATGTAAAGAGAACTATATGTTTTGATTAAACTATATGTTGTACTGAGCTTCAAAAATGTAACCACAGTGCACTCTGCTGGAAGAAAGCTGTTAAGTAAAGAATTTTACAACTGTGTTTGATCTCAAACTTGGAGGCAGGATATCTGGGATGTGAAATTCTTTCTATTGTCTTAAGACATAGATAATTACTAGGTTTCACATGTAAAAGTGTCTTTTATTGTTGTGGTTTCCTGGAAGGAGCAGCTTACAAAGATATGTAAATTTTTAGTTTCTGTTAGCCTGGGAACTAAAGGAGAAGTGATGAAAATGATGTAATCTGAGATGTTACCAGGACTGTGTGTTATCAATTTAAGACTTTCTCAGAGAGAAAGATTGAGCATTTTGTATCTAGTCTTGGATCTAGTAAGAACATCCACTCACCAGCACTTGCTTGCTCTGTATGTAAGTATTATTTAGAGCAGTGATTTCCCTTTTCTGTATTTATGTCAGACTATCTTGCAATATTGTTTTAAAGTATTTCCTGTGATTTTTGAACTCTGTAATGTCATTGTGTTGAGTTAACAAGTATTATTGTGTGTTTTTTATTATTTATTATTAAATATTTTAAACCTTTCAACTGTGGCTGTTTTGTGTAGAGATAATTTAAGCTCTAGAGTACTTCCATGTATTTGTTGATGCTGTACAAAGCCAGTCCAATAGCCTCGCTGTTTGTCACACTTACTAATTGGATAACAATAACATTACACAAGTGAAATTGGTCACCCTTTGGGAAGGGCCTTATTAGTAACTGATAAGAGTAGTTGGTGGCAGTGATTTCTAACTTATAGTCTGGGCAGAAGGAGGGGGCATAGCTGAAGAACCTGTGCTAGCCTTCCCAAGGAGTGTCTGTGTGTTTGTATATAATTCATATCTCAAAGTGTGTGTGTGTGTGTGTGTGTGTGTGTGTGTGTGTGTGTGTGTGTGTGTGTGTGTGTGTGTGTGTGTGTGTGTGTGTGTGTCAGCTACTTGGGCAGGTACATGAAGCACTGTTTGGACAGAGAGGGTGCTGGAGGTTTTGGCTTGACTATTCGGCTGAGATCTGAACCCTATAGCTGTGCCAGTGGAGAGTCTTATCGGGGATCTGGAGAGAAAGGGAGAAACCAGCCTCAGACTGAGTGTGATCTATGTGTGCTCTTAAGGGAAATTGTACTTTACTGTGTGTGTACTTGTTATCCTCCCAATGTGGACACCCCTCACTGGTGCTAGTGGTGAGGATTGAGGCTCCTTAATTACTGGGCTAGTGCACAGGGATCACAGAATAGTTTTTAGGAGTATTGGGTAAGTGGTAAAGATTGTCTTATTTTTGCCTGGATTGGGACATGAGCTGTTGCAAGGTAGATGTGACACATAAGTGTAGAGTCGTCAGCATATTGGACTGTGGATGCTAGGGAGGGCGCAGTATTGAGGTTGTTAGTTAAGCCAGTAAACTGAAGTGGACTAATGATGGAGCATTGTGGGACTCCTAATGTGACTGGGAGTAGAGAGGATAGATCTTGGAGCCATTTTATTGCTTGTTTATAACCTGTTAGGTAGCTTTGGAACCATTTGAGGGCTATGAGGTTGAGATTAAGGTTGGCAAGAGTAATTAGTAGTTTTTTGTGAGAGACTGTGTCAAAGGTCTTTGACAAATCTAGAAAGACAGATGATCTTATTTTACCTTAATTTCTAAACTGATGATATTGGTACAACTGAGGAGGGCAGTTGTAGCATGAGGCCTGAATCCATGTTGAGATTTGGCAAGTAAATTATTGGTTGTGAGATATTGCAGAAGATGAGAATGAATGCATCACTCTGGGGGTTTAGATAGGAGGGAGAGAATTGCTCTGAGTCTATAATTTGTATCTTCCGTCAAGTTTCCACCTTTGTGCAATGGTATAATGTGTGATATTTTCTAGATGGTTGAGACATATTGCTCAGTATTGAATCTATTAAGTACTGAGATAGGGTGAGAAATGTCTTTGGCTGCTATTTTTTGAAATTCTGCTGGTAGATTAAGGGCTGCATTTGCAGTAGGTTTGAGTTTTTAGGAGTTTTTCAATGGTCTTTGTGGAGATAGGCTAGAAGGAGAATGTTAATTTTTATTTTATTATTTATTTTACATTTGTTGACTGGGAGTGTCCAGCTGAGCTATTGCCCTTTTTCAGCGGAGGCCGGGGAGAAAAGCTACAAAGCTATACAAGGCAATAAAAATAGCAATACAGATACATTTATAGATAATTTTGGTAGTTAAAATACGTAATCTAAATACATGTATGTTGTTGACAGATAAAACAGTACTATCAACTAAAAGGAGAATGTTAAAAAAGTACAATAAGTTGTATGTTTTGGTTTAAAAAGAGAGTTGAGTAAATATAAGGTTTTGTATGCAGAGTGGCAGAAACTTAAATGGTTACATAAGAATTTCAGTGAGCAGAGTATATAAGAAGCTTTGGAGGTTGCATAGGAAGCATAGGATGAAGTAGTTAATGGTAAGTTATAGTAAGTTAGTTTGATTGTAAGCTATTATTGTTGGGTGAGTTGTCAATTGATGTTAGGTGGTTTGTTGTTTTTGGTTAGTGATAGAGTGCTTTCAGTGAAATATTTGTTTGTGTTCTGCAATGTTAACTGAGCTTTTGGGTAAATTAGGAAGGGGGTTGAGGTTTTGCCTAGGTGAAGGATGTTGTTAATTGTCAAGAATTTTTGTGGATTTTTGGTTTCCACTGTAAGTTGGTGTAATAAGTTTATCTTGCTTTATTTGGTAGTTTGTTCCTAATTTGTTGATAGGTTATTTTATTTTTGTCCAGAATTCCTGTTTTAAGAGGATTGGGGGAGGGGCTGCAGTTGTTCCAGTATTTTACTTTTGTCCAGTATTCTTGTGCCAAGAGGGTTGTGGCTGGGAGTGAGGGTTGTGGTTGTACCACTGTTTTACATTTGTCCATAATTTTTCTGCTCATAGATTGAGAAAGGGAGCCTTGTTGGCAATGTCCAGATGTAGTCATGTGGATGTACATTACTGGAAACCCTGTTATGCTAGTATTGTGTACACGAGTAATGTTCATAACGATCCCTCATGCTATGACTTTGTTCTATGATAATTTTTTGCTTTGTCCGTAGTTGTGTTGAGAGGTTTGCAGCCTAGTTAGGGGCTGTGAGAATAATGCACAGAGCTCAAGTGTTTCCCTTGCATTTACTTTGTTAAACTCAAGTCACGCAATGTATAAGCAAGTTGTTACTGTTATGCTTTTGTCTTGTTTTTTTTACCACTTCATCCAGAATTGTGCTGAGACATTAGGGGTTAGGTGCTGTGAGCATTCTACAGAATGTACTGATGTAGTAATGCATGCTAATGCACAGTTACATGTATGCCTGGTATTTTCGGTCTGTTCCCTATCAAAAATGTGGGTTCACACAATGCATGCTACTGCAAAGTGTTCTACCATTTTTTAATTCATAAGTACATTGTTTAAAATGCCTAATGTTGGGAGGGTGGTTAGCAGTTAGGTGAGAATGTTGCAGAAGGTGTAGAAGTTTGAATGTATACTAATGCAAACCCTATTACTCTAGTATTGTGTATACTGGCAAATGTTTAACTCACTGATGCAATGACTAGTTTTTTTGTTGTCCATAGTTATTGTGTTGAAATGTTGGGAGTGTGGTTAGGACCTGTGAGAATGTTGCAGTTGTGACAAAGGGAAATACTGCCAGCCCAGCTAGCTGGAATTTTGTAAATAATTATATGTCATTTGTAAATATTAATATAATTTATATAGAAATGTAACAAAAGGAGATACTGCCAGCCAAGCTATCTGGAATTTTCTAAGTGGTTGTGTGTCATTTGTGAATAGCAACATGATTCATATGCCTGTGTTACAACTGTATTAGAACTGTATGTCATATTGTACAGATGTGTGCTGAAGAGATATTTTATACACTATTGTAACTGTTTAGATGCATGTATTTTAACAGGGGAAACTGAAACTTCAGAAGAATGGTTGAGGTTGAGTTACGTTATGGCTGGGCCGTAAACAAAAGAGATGTTATGTTTCAGTTTCATTGCAGTAGCAGACATAATGTCTAGAACTAGAAGTTTTTTGTATTGCCTTTAAATGCAGAGGAATATAAATTATTTTACGACTTTGATCTAAGGTCTATGTGTTTTTGCAGACAGATGCTAAATGCTACAGCTGCATCAATGATTTTCCCTGGGATAGTCAGTTGACAAAAGGTGATGTCATTCTGCAAGTATCCCAGCAGTAACATTTGAAATATTAATTTAAGAACTCTCTGAGAGAGAGAGAGACTGTGCATTTTGTATTTTGTCTTTGACCTGACAACATCAGCTGGAAAACCCACTCACCACATCTGGCTTGCTTTGCTATGAGTAAGTTGTCTAGGGTACAGTAATTTCTCTAAGATACAGTTAGGAATATAGGGCAGTATAGCTTAGATGTTTTCTTTATTTATTTGAGACTGTCCTGCAATGATGTTTTAAATAGTTCCTGTGATTTTTGAACTCTGATGTTACTTGATTGTTTACTGAGTATTTTCTTGTCTTAATTTATTTATTATTAAATATATTTAAACTTTTCAATTGTGGGTGATCTGTCTAGAGATATGTAAGCTCTTAGCATACTTGCAGATCTATTTGGTGACACTGTGCAGGCCACTCCTAATAGCTTTGCTCTTAGCAAACTACCATTTAGATTAATAGTAACATTACACAGTAAGATTGGGCACCCTTTGCTAAGGGCCTTAAAGTAACTGATAAGTAGTGCCTGGTGGCAGTGAAAACTACCTTATAGTCTGGGCAGAAGGCGTATAGCTAGTAAACCTGTGCCAGCCATTCCCATGTGTTTGGGTGTGTATTTTTGTATAAATCAAACATAGAGGGTACTGGAGGTCTTGCCTTGGCCACTCAGCTGACATCTCAACCCTATAGCTGTGCCAGTGGGGAGTCTTATTGTGGATCTGGAGAAAGAGGGAGACACTAGCCCCAGACTGAATGTGGTCTCTGTGTGCTCTTAAGGGAAATTGCACTTTACTGTGTGAGTACTTGTCATCCTCCCAGTGTGTGCATCCCCCACTGTTGCCGGTGGTGAGGATTGAGGCTTCTTGATTACTGGGTGTTCCAATGTTTGCCTGGAATTTTTCTTTAATGTAGGGTCACGTACTATATAAACACATTGTTAATGCTATGCCTTTGTCTTTATTTTGTTTTCACTTTATCCAGAATTATTGTGCCAAGACTTTAGGGGGTGAGATTCTTCAGAATTTACTGATGTCTTAATGCATGCTAATGCAAACACTGTTCTGCTAACTAAGTTTATAACAATGTTTTAAACTATCCCTGATGTTACACCTTGTTCTGCAGTTATTTTTGGCTGTTTGAATTATGCTGAGGTTAGGAGGTTGATGGGGCTTGCGAGAATGTGCACAATGTCCAGATGTTGTTTTTGCTTTTTTCTTCCACAAAAACATGGGATCATACAACACATGTTGCTGCAAAATTTTATTCTAGCATAGTTATTAACTTATAAGCCCAGCATTTTAAATCCCTACTGTAATGCTTTTGTCTTGTAGTAGTCTTGCTTCATTCAGACTTATGGCAATATTTAAAACTCCCTTGTTATGCCTAAATTCTGTGTTTGACTTGCCTAGAATTGTTAAGTTGATAGGTTAGGAGAGGGATAGGGCTGCTAGAATACTACTTTGTTGCACAGTGTGTAAATGTTTGTCTGGTAATTTTAGTATGTTCCTCATCAGAAAATGTAGGTTCATGCAATGCATGCTCTTGTAAAATCTGTTCTAGTTAAGTACATTGTTTCAAATTCCTAATTATGCCTTTGTCTCCTTTTTTCAGTTTGTTTACTTCATCAAGCATTATTTTGTTGAAACATTGGGGGGTGTGGGAATTATGCAGAATGTACTGTTTTACTGCATGTTAATATAAAGCCTGCTATTCCAGTATCTTTAAGGTTCTCATAGCAATGTTTGAAATTGTTCGTACACATTTTGTCTGCAGTTTTTGGCTATGTCTACTGGAATTATAGTGATGAGGTCAGGGGTAGGTGCTGGGAGAATGTTAAAGAATGGTTGCTTGATTTTTGGTCTGTTCTCGCTCACAAAATGACTGCATAGCACAATGCTGAGGGCTGAAGCTACTAGCAAAAATGGATTTCATGTTTCATTTCCTCCATGCAATGCTTGGTGCATTCCCTGGCTTTATGCTTTTGTCCACAGTTCCTCTGCTAAGGGGGGTTGTGGGAATGCCTCCCAATGTTTGATTGGCATGTCTACATTTATTTATTTATTTTATTTGACATTTGTTTACCAGGATAGTCTGACTGGGTCTACAGAACCCATTTTAAGCAGAGGCCCGGGGAGAAAAGCTCCATATACAGCACAATACAAATACAGTATAATCCAATACCATACAAATGACATTAGAAATATACAAAAATAGGTTGAAAGAACATAAACTATGCTAAAGATATTGCAATATATACTACACATCTAGTCAATTCTTTAGAGATAAAACATTACATACAATAATAGTCACTCTCAACATATACAGAGTCTATGAGTAGATAATGTCCAAAAATAGTATGTAGGTAGTGCATTGTATGACATTGTCTGTTATAGTACAAGAAAAGATAGAATGCTGGTTTCAGTTAGGAAAATAATAGCCAGAAAGTTAGTGATGCAGAAAGATAGTGAGAGATTTAATAAGAATAGAGGCATTACAGTCTGATCAGTAGCTTAAGCATATGGTATAGAAACAAAGAAGGAGTTAGGAGAGCCTTAGGATGTTGAAGACTATGAGGGAGTGAAATGTGACCAAAGAGGCGGAGAGGCTAATGTGGAAGAAGAGGAAGAGCTGAGCATTAGGCAGGCTTTATGCAGGAGCAGAGCCATGTATTTTTGAGATGATTCTTTTAAAGAGGCTTTGAAATAGGTTAGGCCAGGCATAGACCTGGTAGCTAGAGGTAGTGAATTCCATAGTATAGAGACAGAGTATGAATACAGGGAAAGACATGGTTTTCTTGTAGGTTTTATTTATTTTATTTATTTATTTCAGTTTGATGACCGGGGAAGTCCACTGGGCCAAGAAGATTCCCTTTTCAGTGGAGGCCCAGGGAGAAAAGCTCCAATTAGCATACAATACAATATATAAATAAATAGACAATAATAATTACGAATGACAAGCATGGTATGTGCAGTGTAAACAGAGTTAGATGCAGAGATAAAGGGTGAACATATTAATTACAACTGAATATGGAGAAGTTGTAGTGTCAATGGATAAAACATCATGCGTTCAGTCTGTAGTTCATTAAACATTTGAATTACAAAATTTCAGAAGTGGAATGAAACAGAGGAAGAATTAGAATAAGTATGTCTAGCAGACAGTAGACAAGGACATATGAAGGAGTGAATGTGTTACAGACTGGCTGTAAGAATGTTTCAGACTGGCAATAAGGCTAGTTCTTTACAGAAGGGTGGTAGTGCCCATTTCCAGAGTACAACAGTCTAAGAAGGCGTAATATGGGAAAAGGATAAAAGGAAGAAAAGAAAATAGTAGTTTAGAGGTAGAGTTAGTGGTTAAGTAGGGTGGAAGGTAGCAGGTGGTGAGAAGAGAAAGGGCTGGTGAATGGATGGTGGGGGGCTCAAGTAGGAGATGAGCATGAGCATATCCTGTTTGAGGATAGGTAGGAGTGTAGGAGGGAATTGAAGTTGGTGTGGTTAGGGGTATTACGAAGGGATGGGGAGAGAGAGTTCCACAGTTTGGCTAAGGAGTATGATAACAGAAGTTGACCAGGGGGCCGGGACGGTATGTGGATTTGTAGGAGGTTTTGATTTTCTGATTGGAGTGAGCGGTTAAGTATGTAGGGGGTTAAGGAGGAGACAGCGGGGCAACAGGATGGTCTGAATATGAGTTTACGGGTGGTAGTGAGCTTAAGAAAGTACAGGTAGTTAGGACATTCTAGCCAACATAGAGATTGGAGGGAGTTGCAGTGGTGGGATGAGTTTTTGGAGTTGGTGGTGAATTTGCAGATTTTATTGTAGCAGGAGTCAAGTTTGGATTGTAAGCCAAGTTGGAGGTTGGTGAGTAGGGGGGCACCATATATTAAAGATGGGAGAAGGTAGGTGGAGGCTATGGTCTTTCTGGTGGAGGGAGCCAGGTAGCGGTTGTGTTGGTATAGGAGTCCTAGTTTTTGGTGTTTTTTTTAATGGCAGTTTGAATATGGATGTTGAATTTTAGATGTTCATCAATGATGAAGCCAGGGAGTTTGGTGTGTGGTACAGTCTCAGTGGGGGTGTTATTTTGACTAATTATTGAAAAGGAGGTGTTCTCAGTTGTTGCGTGTCTGGAGGGGGTAAAGATCATTAATTTTGTTTTATTTGCATTCAGGGCAAGATGGCTGTTCTGCATTCACTCTTCTGCTTTAGTGAAAGCTAATTGGATCTTTAGTTGCAGGTCGGATGGGGAGTCAGCAGTGCAGATGATAGTAGAGTTGTCTGTGTACTGGATCAGGGAGGATCTGGGATGGATTGGTGAAAGTTATTAATGAATATGTTGAAGAGTAAAGGGCCAAGGACAGAGTCTTGGGTGATGCTAGTGGGGGTGTGTAGGTAGGAGAAGGTAGATGATTTCCATTTTATAGCTTGCTGCCTTTCAGAGATGTAGCTAGAGAGCCAGGATGTTGTAGAAGGGGATAGGTTGAGATGGGAGAGTTGGAAGAGGAGAATGGGATGGGAGACAGTGTCAAAGACTTTGGATATGTCTAGGGAAAGGGTATAAATGAGTCTGCCAGAGTCACGAGCATGGTTGATGCATTCTAAGAAGGAAAGAAGGGCAGTGATGGTACTGTGCCTGGGTGGAAACCATGTTGGGTGGGGGTAAGGAGGTTGTTGTGAGTAAGGTAGGGCATGAGTTGTGCATGAATGCATTTTTCAAGGATTTTTGAGAGTGGGAAAGGATGGCAATGGGCCTGAAGTTGGTAATGTCATTGTTTTTGCCTCCTTTATGGAGTGGAATTATGAAAGCATGTTTCCAAATTGCAATGACATAGGATTTTTGTATTGACCTGTTTATTAGAATGGATATAGGAAGGGCTAAGCTGCTGGCTGATATTTTGAGGAAGGATGTGGGTAAATTATCTGGTGCATTGTGTCAGGGTTTTAGCTGGATGAGTAGTTTTTTTATTGTGCTAGTGGGTATGGGGTTGAGTGTGAAAGTGCGGGGTTGGGGTGTGTGTTATCAGAAGAGAGGGTGGTGGATGGGGGGAAGTGTTAGGGGATGGGGTGTGGGAAACTGGAGGTTAGTTTGGATATACAGTCCACAAAGAAAGAGTTGAATGATGTGGCTGTATCTTGGTCAGAGAGGTTAGGGTTGGGACAGGGGTTTTCCTTCTTACCAGGATGGAGGAGGGAGGAGATAGTACTCCAGAACGTTTTTGGTTGGCAGAGTGCTAGGATTGAAGCTTTGTGTTATAGGACTTGTGGTATCTGGTTATTAATTTTTTTACCTTGTTACGAAGTTGTTTGTATTCAAGTAGTGTGCTGAGTAGTTTATTGTTTTGGTATTGTTTCCACTTTTTATCTTTGAGGATCATGGTATGCCTAGTTTCTTTTGATAGCCAGGGGGAGATTTTTGATCTGATTTGTGTGGTTCAAGGGGGGGGGGGGGAGCTGGTCAAGTAGGGTGAGAAAAGTATCGTTAAAGTGGCTGACGGCATTGTCTATGGGTAGAGTTTTTAAGGGGGTCCAGTCAATTAATTTTAGACAGTCTGAGAAAATATGTGGGGTGAAATTGGAGAGGTTGTGAGTTTGAATATAGTGGTGTTGTTTTTGGAGTGGAGAGGGGTGATGGTTAGCGAAGGCAGGTAGGTGGTTACTGACAGAGTCTGGGAGTGTGCCTGATTTAGAGATTAGGTTAGGATTAGATACTAAAATCCAGTCAAGGATGGAGCCAAAGGTTCCAGCATTGTTTGGCCTGGTGGGAGAGTTAATTAGTTGGGTGTTGTTATAGAGGTTTATAGTTTGAGAAGGGGATTGAGAGTTGATGGTGGTCCGGTTAATGTTTAAGTCGCCTAGGATTATTGTTTCAGTTTTGATGTTAGAGGAAAACCAAGAGAGGATATCTTCCAATATCAGGATGTTGTTGCCTGGAGAGATATATAGGGAGGCTATGCAAATAAATTTGTGGTTGCTGATTTTTTGTTGGGATAGAATTAGTTCAGAGTTTTTGAACTTAGGGATATGATTGGTGTGAGGGGTAACTGTGTAGTAGGAGGAGTAGACTATTGCTACACCACCTCCTTTCTTGATGGGTCTGTCAGTGCAGAGCATTTGGTAGACAGGTGGTAGTATTTTATTGTCCTTTATAACTGGCTTTAGCCAGGTTTCTGTGATGGGAACAATGTCAGGGTGGTTGTGTAGGAACCATGCATTTAAGGTAGGGATTTTATTTTGGAGGCTTTGAGCATTAATTGTGGTGAGGTGGATGGACGGAGTTATTAGGGTGTGAGGGGGTTGGGTGGTTGGTGGGTGGTAAATTGATTGGGCCTGCATTGGGATGGATGTCACCAGACAGAGATATGGAGATTTGATGAAGAATGAGTATTATGAAATCTAAATGGGATGGAGCTTTGATGTATTGGTAGAAACTGTGTTTTTGGGGTGCAGGTGATGGGAAATATTGGGTCTGGGAAGTGTGGGTAGAATTTTGAATTGATATTATAGGGTTGTGGTGGAGGGATAGAGGCTGGGAGATATGGATGAGAAGGCAGGTGGGATGGCGTGTTGGTAATTGGATGTGAGGTGAGGTGGAGGTATGGGGTGGGGTTTGGTAGTTGTGTAAAGGAGGTTAGTATGGTAAGTAGTGTCAAGAGTATTGCTAGGTGTAGGTGGGGTATGGGATGGAACATGGTGTAGAAGGGTTGAATACTTTAGGTTGGCAGTATGAATGGTGGGAGGAGAGTTCAGGTGATTGGGTGTTGGAGGATTGGGAGGAGTTGAGGATAGATAAAATGTGGGAGTAGGGGGTCGGGTAGGACTTGGGGGCAGGGTAGGGGAGCGGAGTGAGCCTGTAGAGCAAATGGAGTGGGCAGAGAACCACAGCAGAGGTGAGCAGAAAAGTTATCAGTGACTGCAGGTAGGTGTTGGCAATGATAGAAGATAGCCTATAGCTGATTCAGTTCCCTGTCTAGGGGAGCAAGGTTGTATGAAGATAAGTGTATAGAAATGGATTCCACCAGCTAGTCACAGGTAGAGGTGCTGTCTGAAAAATGTGGCAAAAGTAAGTTTGCTTACAGGCAAGCACTATAACTGGGAATAGGCACTGCTTTGGGAAGGGAGGATTTGTGGAGCTTTTGCTGCACCTACTGTGGAAGTGCAGGTGGTGCGGGAGATGAGATGAGGACAGAGTGAGTGGGAAGAGGGGATGAACGGTGCATACAGCAGGTAGTATGGGGATGGAGAAACTGTATGACAATGAGGTTTGGAGAAGTTATTCCCAGTGAGTGAGTGTACATGCTATGGGGCCACACAGATACTAAACGGGTCATATACAGTACATCTATTTCTAGGATCCTGCTGATGCTTACATGCACTAGAGCAGCAGCTGTTTGTTTTTCCTTGGGAAGTTTGTAAATGTCCATTTCTGCTGGTAGAACAGAGGACGTTTGGGTTTCCTGGATGGGAGGGAGCTGTACTTATGCAAGCTGAAAAGAAAAGGGTTGAGATAGGGTTAGTGTATGAGCTTAGACTGTTGATGGGAGAGAGAGAGAGAGAGAGAGAGAGAGAGGAGTGCATGGAGGGAGAGCATGGGGGTGGATTGCATGAGGGGGAAGAGGGGATGAGTGGTGCATGCAGCGGGTAGAAAGGGGATAGAGATGCTGTATAGCAATGAGGTTTAGAACAAAGCAGATAACTTTTAAGAGATTGTTGTCTTTTGATAGTAGGGCTCGATTTGGGGTGTAAGGTATGACTAGACTGGCTAGTGCAGGGCAGATGGTAGGCTTGAAAATAAGGTTCTGCAAGGTGGATAACTGAATAAAGACAAATTGGTTGGGGAGTTCAAACCAGTTTAGTTCTAGTAGCAGTTTACAGTGGTGTGTATGATATTTAGAGTTTGTGGCAAACTTTGCAACTTTGTTGTAGCACTGTTCCATCTTGCTTATTGTACGAATTTGTAAATTGGTTAAGATAGGAGCACCTTACAGAAGGGAGGGAAATAAAAATGTTTTTGCAAGAGTAGTTTTGGTTGCTGCAGTAAAGAAATGCTTGTTTCTATATAGAAGTCCCAGTTTTTGATAAGTTTTCTTTACATTTTGCTATATATGGGGGTTAAATGAAAGTTTATTGTCAATGATAACTCCTAGGAGTTTGGTTTCCTGCACTATTTTTATGACAGTGTTGTCAGATGCAACAATGTTGAAATGATCAGTGACAGGGGAGCCGTTTTGTGGTGAAAGAATACTAGTTTAGTCTTCTTTAGATTAAGAAAGAGTTGGGCATTTCTTGGTTAGGATTCAACAGCAGTAAAGGACTGTTGCATGTTTAAAATTAGTTCTGGTAGTGATTGAGCAGTACAGATTATGGTGGAATCATCAGCATACTGAATGAGGGTCCCAGGGTGAGAGGCAGTGTGAAGGTTGTTTGTGAAAATGGTTGGGGTCCGGGGTGCAAGGATGGAGCCTTGAGGGACTCCAGTAGTGTTATGCAGAAAGGGCAAGAGTTCACTGGACCATTTCACTGCTTGTTTGCAATTCTTGAGGTAGCTCTGAAACCATTTTATTGTGCTATCTGAGAAGCCAAAGTTAGACAGTGTGTTCAATAGTAAGGGGTGGGACACTATGTCAAAGGCCTTGGAGAGATAAAGAAAAACTGAGGCTGTATAGCATCCTGTATCTCTAGCCTTGTTCATGGTGTCTGTAAAGGATAATAGGGGTGTAGCTGTGCTATGGTTAAGTTGGAAGCCATGTTGGGTTTTGGTTACAAGATTAGTTTACAATAGTTATTGCATTATCTGTTGATGGAAACCTCTCTTAAGAATTTTGGATATGGGTAACAAGATGGATATAAGACGGAAAATGGATGGTTAAAAAGAGTTGCCTCCTTTACTGATGGGGGTGATGTGAGATTGCATATGATAGGTACTTCTGATTCAGATAAAGATCTATTTATAAGGATACTGATTTGGTAGGCAATTGTGTTGGCAGCCAGTTTAAGGTAGTGTGATGGAAGATTATCAGCTGAGGTGGAGCAGGGTTTTAGTTTTTAGAGCAGTTTCTTAATGGTGTCAGTAGGTATGGGTTGAAAAGAGAATGGAGTTTGAATGACATTTTGTTGAGTAGAGGGTTATTAATGACAGGGTTAGAAGTATTTGATGGTCTAAGGTTGGTGTCTGAATAGGCTGAAGGGTGGGGTGGGTCCAGCATTAGGGCTGATAGTTAGTAGGTTTGCTATCAATAAATACCTCATTAATGAGGTTTTCTAGCAAATCCATGATTTTACTCCTTTGTTTAACCAATGATTTTGGTTTGTTCAAGTATGCCAAGATATTGAAAGATAGTGGGCAAATGTATGATAATGTTGTACATGTCATGCAGTGCCTGTCATTCATTGACACTGCATTCCTGAATTTTGGCTGGATTGTGGTAAAAGTGGGAATAGTTTTTGGAAATGTATTTTTTGCTCCATAATCTTTTTCTTGCCTCATAGTTTGGTGTGTTCCCCTTAAAACTTGTGACTTTTCTCCTATCCATTTGTTCTTTCAGACTTTAGTTGTCTGTTCCAGAGAGTTTATAATAGCCTTATTTTACATCTTTTGGGGCCTCTTCACATGTTTGGGGGAATGAAAGGGAGAGAATTTTGTAGAAAAAGCTGAGGTTCACTTCCAGTGTTTGGTATTTAACTTAAAACTGTAACTTGGGCCTTTCTCATTAATTTTTTGCCTACTGGTCAGTCATTCTTCAGTCTTTGTGCCTGCGATGCAATAGTGACTGATGTCAATGCAAGTCATTATGCAATATGTATCTTGTAGTGCACTTCAATTGTGCCTATTGCCTACATTACAGTTTTTGCCTACTGGTTACTGTTACTCAGCAGTTCTTTGCCCAATGGTGCAATACTCTGTACTGTATAGCTTGGGTTTATAAACAACATTCAATATTAGATTGATCATTCTTTTGTGCTTGCAGTCATACTAACTTGACTTTTTGGAACCTAATCCATTTTTCTAGTTTATATTTCTTCACTGCAGTTCTTTTACCTACTGGTCTTTGTTTCTCTTCAGTTCTGTCTACAGTGTAAGATGGAATCAGCTTGAGCACTTGTTGGGTGTGTACTGCACCATGGATTGTGTAGCTCTTGGTGTGGCAGCTTCAGTTTTTTTTGTTTAACTGGAATGCAGTTTGCAGTGGTCTTATCAAGATGTAGTGCTATCTAGTTATAGACCATATGTTTGGGGTTATTTCCTTTTATTATAACTCTTTGTAGAAGCAGTAGTGTAATACAGTAGAGGATGCTTGCAGAGTAAAGCACAATAGTGACTTATAGTTAGTGATTGCATCATATAAGCAGAGGAGGCAAGTGTCAGTGTGTTAAGGAAAAAGTTGTAGTTTTGTAGCTTGTGCCTACTGTTAAGATACTTATTGTTTACACTGGTTAGCTAGCTTAGAGTTTGTATTTCACGTGGCAGTGGCCAGGTCAAAGTTTAGGGTTTACCGCAGTGAGTCCATTTAAGTAAATCTGATGGGTAACATTCCTCTATTGTCATGGCAGTTGTTTCTGTATAAACTGGAAAATGCCATCCTTAGAAAGTGTTCAGAATGCTAACATTTGTAATTATGCAGTCCAGGTAGTTCAAAGAAAGTCGCATAACGTACCTAAAGTTAGTGCTTTTTACTAACAGTATGACAAAAGGGCCCAATGTCTGCATGTGTAGTCATTCTGCTTTACTTCCATTCCCAGTTAGAGATGAAGCATATGTATTTGTCAGGAGCAGCAAAAAGAAAGATTCAGCTGCACAGGAATGATGATGCAAAGAGATAGGGTTCCATTATAACATTTTTCTGTGGGTCATCAGACAGGGGAAATACAGGAAAAAGTCTGCCTTCAGGACAACACAATGGTTATGCATTACAGCCTGTTCACTGTGAAGTCAGCATACTTGTGATAGAAAGTGACCACTCAGTTGCAGCTGCACCACAGACTACCTCCTGTGAACCTACAGTCATTACCATGGGCAAAAGTATGTCACCAAATGCAGATTCAACTTTAGAGGTGTTGCCTGGATCACCAGAATTTGATACAGAAAGAGACCATACTTCTGTAGTGATAGATATGGCCTATGACTTGGAGGGAGCATTGGGTGTATCTTTTGAGGATCTAGGAACTTGGCCAGACTTGATAAGGGATGAGTTTAGGGTAGCTGCCATTCAGCATGGACCTGTGCAAGTGGTGTTGTCACAGTTCCCAGTCAATGAACAGAAAAGAAGATTTACATTGGAGAACTATTTCTATGTACTGGCTAATGGAGAGAGAACAAAACGCACTTGGTTGGCATATTCAGTCTGAAAAGATTCACTGTTTTGCTTTGCATGCAAATTGTTTGGCCATTCTAACCATTTTCTCAGGTCAGGTGGTTACAGAACATGGAGAGAGATGTCCAAAGCTTTACACAGCATGTCTGAGCATCACAGCATACAGCATTCATGCTGAAGTGGAAGAAACTAGACAATAGAGTAAAGAGTAGGCAGACAATGGATGATAAGAGACAAGCAGTGGTTGAAAAGGAGATAACTCACTGGTGTGGTGTGTTAGAATGCATTATAGCTATTGTCCACTACTTATCGGAACAGAACATGGCATTCCGTGCTACGAGTGATGCCCTGTACATCAATGGCAATGGCAATTTCTTAGGCCAAATGCAACTTTTGTCAGTTTAATTCTGTCATGGCTGAATATTTGCATTGCATTAGAAATAAAGAAGTAATGGATCACTATCTTGAGAAAGACATACAAAATTAAATTATCCAGATGATTGCAAATGCTATTTTAAGAACCATTGCAGGGAAGGTGAAGGATGCTAAGTACTTTTCAATAATTCTTGATTGCATGTCAGACATCAGCAATCAAGAGCAAATGACTGTAGTAGTTAGCTATGCAGATATTTCAAAGACTGCAGCCACAGTTGAGGAACACTTTCTAGGATTGTACCTGTGAATGATACAACTGGGGCAGGACTTGCAGAAGGACTTCCTCAGCCTCTATAAAATCTTCAACTGGACATAAACAACTGTCAAGGACAAAGATACAATTGCAGCAACATGAAGGGGAAATGAGCTAGAGTGCAGGTCCGGATAAAAAAGATGAATTCAAAGGCTTTTTATGTGCCATATGCCTACCATAATTTAAATATTATAGTTAGAGATGGAGCACATCCATCATTAGAGGCAGTGTCATTCTTTGGATGTCTGCAGAAAATTTACATACTCTGTTCAGCATCAATGAGCCAATGGCAGATCTTCAATCGGCACATAAATGTTACTGTGAAGCCACTGTTGGAGACTCACTGGGAATGCAGGATAGACTCTGTCAAGGCAGTAAGATTTCAGTTGAACAGAGTAATGGAAGCATTACAAGAGACAGGTGAAGCTGTATGTACAAGTGATGCTGTAACATATCAACAAGTAAGGGGACTGTGCTCGAAGCTTATGTCATACCAATTCATTGTATGCTTAGCAATTTGGTATGATGTGCTGACAGGTAAATCATACAAGCAAAGTTCTGCAGAGTCCATCGGTTGATATTTCTACATGTGTCAAAGTGCTGGCATCAACTATGGACCTGCTGAAGAATTACAGAGAGACAGGATTTCAATATGCCATGGGTGAAACCTCCAAGATCACAGAAGAACTGGATGTTGGCACCACATTCCAAGAAAAGAGGCAGAGGAAAATAAAGCACTTCTTTGACTATGAAGGAGAAGACGAGACTGTACAGGATCTAATGGTAAAATTACATGAAGAGCTTTTCAATGTGCTGCTGGACACAACAATCCAATCATTTACTGACCAGTTTGAGCAGCTTTCAGAGTTTGAAAAGGCCTTTGGATTTTTATCAAACATAAAAGCCTTGAGTGATGTTGCAGAAGACTCATTGCTTCAACACTGCAAGGCTCTGAAACAACAATTGACTGACAGGATGAGTGGCCCCTGTGACATTGATGACTCTGACCTTTGACACAAACTGAAAAGCTTTTCTCGAATGATTGATAATGAATCATTACCACTGACTGTATTACATTTCTTCATTCACAGCCACTTGCAAAACATATTATTTATTAATTTATTGGCATTTGTTGACCGGGAAAGTCCACTGGGCCAGGAACCCATTTGCAGTGGAGGCCTGGGGAGAAAAGCTCCACAATTAATGCAGTCAAATAAAAATAGACACTTGACAAAAACTTTTTTTAAAAGCAAAAATTAAAAAAAATGTTAAAAGTACAATACATAGACAATATAAAACTTATCAGTATGTATCAGAACTTATATAAACTTAAATAACAGTTGGTATTATAGTACAAAGCTCGAGTGGTTTATTTTTGGCATTGCATGAAAAAAATAGCAGTTCTTGCTGAACAGTTATAGCGGTAATAGACCTGTGTTGCTGTCAGGGTAAAAGTTATTTTGAACTATGTAACTGTGTTAGAAATAAGTAGTGAAAGTTTTATGGTGGTTTGTTTGATTTGCATTGGCATTTGAGGTTATGTAGAAAGTAAGTTTTTAATGCTACTTTATATATCTTTATACAGTCTATTTGAGTAATATGGGAGGGTAAGGAGTTCCATTTTTTAGCAATGCTATGGGAGAGCAAGCATTGTCCAGCTCTTTTGTTGGGCTTGGTTACACTTAGTAGCAATTTGTTGGAGGATCTTAAGGTACGTGAAGGAATATAAATTTGTAGTATTGATGAGAGTGCTGGGCAGGTATTTGGTTTATAAATTAGTTTACGGGCTAGCATTAGTTGAGTATAGCAAAGATAGTGTGGGAAATACAACCAGTTCAGTTCCGAGATTGCTTGGCAGTGGTGTGAGCAGTTAGGCTTTCCTGATTTAAATTTAGCTATTTTTTAGTAACAAGACTGAAGTTTATTGCTGAGGGATGAGTGAAGGTTAGTAAAGATGGCACTACCATAAAGTAGAGCAGGAATGAGTAAGGTACTTACCAGTTTTGTTTTAGTGTTTTTGTCCATGTAAAGTTTATGATGGTAAAGTTTGCCAAGTTTAAAGTGTGTTTTCTTTATTGCGTTGAGAATGTGTGTTTCAAAGGTGAGTTTGTTGTCAATTGTAATGCCTAGTAGTTTGGTAGATTTTATTATTTCTATTTCAGTTCTGTCTTTACATAATATTTTGAAGTCTATATCTGGTGGTTTTGAAGAGAATAACAGAAGTTGTTTTTGTATATAAATACTTATGTTTCACTGTGCATTTATTTGACTACACCTGGTACAGTGGCTACTGCAGAATGCAGCTTTTCTAAACTGAAACTCATAAAGACATACATGTGTTCATCAATGAGTCAGGAGAGACTTTCAGAATTAGCTGTGCTCTCAACTGAGCATGAAGTGGGAAAAAGTGCATCACATGGCAGTCTCATTGAAGAGTTTGGAAGAAAATTTGTAAGATCCCATATTTCCTTTCCAGTAATCTTTTATAATCCTGTAAGGTAGTAAATTTCAGGTAGCACCTTAGCGTGGCTTGTACAGTATGCTGTGTATTTACTGATTTTTTGCTTACTCTAGCAGGTAGGACCAAGTAGCACAATGAGGATGAAACTAGCAGGATGTTAGGCAAAGGCAGTTAGGAGCTGCAGGACTCATCGTGAGGCCAGGACGCTTGGAAGCAGTAGGACTTGTTGGAAGCAGCAGGACTCGCCATGAGACCATAACAGTTGAGAGCAGCAGGACTTGTCATGAGGCTAGGACAGTTGAGAGCAGTAGGACTCTTCATGAAGCTAGGACAGAAGCAAAGGAAGAACATATAAAAGTAGCAGCAATCAGAAAAGCTGAGGAGTTAACTGCAAAATGAAGACGGATGGCACTCTGTTGGTCTTGACTTCACCTGTTTCTCTCTGGGTTTGAGTCTGCCTATGTCAGACTTAGTAATCCCCATTGTGCTCTTGTGCTTGGGTTTGAGTCTGTCGACCTCAGGCTCAGTAATCCCCATGGCTCTCTCTTGTGTGTTTCTTTGTATTTGAGTCTGTCTGCCTCAGGCTCAGTAATCCCCATTGCACTTTCTTCTGTGTTTGGGTTTGAGTTATCTGCCTCAGGCTCAGTAATCTCCATAGCTTTCTCTTAGGTTTGTTTGGGTATGAGTCTGCCTCATGCTCAGTAATCCCCATGCCTCTCTTGTATGTTTCTTTGTATTTGAGTCTCTCTGCCTTAGGCTTAGTAATCCCCATTGCACTTTCATCTGTGTTTGAGTTTGAGTTGTCTGCCTCAGGCTCAGTAATCTCCATGGCTTTCTCTGAGGTTTGTTTGGGTATGAGTCTGCTTCAGGCTCTGTAATCCCTATGGCTTTCCCTTGTATGTCTTGTGCATCTGTAGTCTTTTCTATGTCTGTCCCATAGCTGTGTTGTGTACCTCTGCAGTGTGACTATTCTGCATGTTAGTAACTGTCTTGTGTGATGGTGTCAGTTTATCTAATGCTGCTTGTTTCAGTCTTGCCGTACTGCTATCATCGTCTTGTGTTTGGGACTGGTGTCTCAGTTCTGTTTTGTGGTAGTGGTGCCTTTGTCTTGTGTGGGTTTCTGTTCAGTCTTGCAGTAGTTTTGTCCTGGTCTTGTCTCTGTAGTGTGGGGGTGGGTGCCTCTGCCCTGTGTGTTAGTTTGTGTGGGTGTTAATGTTCAGTCTTGCTGTAGTGCTGTCTTTATCATGTGTGTGTGCCTGTTCTGTGTGCAAGAGTCTGTGTAGCTGTCTGTCTTATGTCTCTGTTTAGTCTTGCTCTAATGCTGTCTTTATCATGTGTGGGTGGCTGTCCTGTGTGCAAGAGCTCTGTCTTGGTGTACTTCTGTTCTGTGTGAGGGAGGTGTGTGTGTGTCTCTGTTCAGCCTTGCTGTACTGCTGTCTTTGTCTTGTCTATGCTGTGTGTGAGAGTCAGTGTAGGAGTCAGTTTAGATGTCTTTGTGTGGGTGTCTTTGTGTACCTCTGTGGGACTGGCTACGTTGATGCAGTACAGAGGCTTGTTGTAATGTAATAACATTGCTACTAAATCCCAGTTAGCGTGGGTGCCTTTGTGCACCTCTGTGGGACTGGCTACCTTGATGCGGTACAGAGGCTTGTCGTAATGTAACAACATTGCTACTAAATGCCAGTCATAGCTCTTAACCTCATGGCACAAAAATCTCGACAAAGCCACATATAATGGGGGTACAGACCCCAAAGATCAGGACACATTTTAAATATTACTCATAAACTTGTTGTTAGAAAAAGTGTTACCATAGGGTTGAGAAGGTGGCCTAATGGTTAAGGAGTTTGCTGTACAAACACAAGGTGCAGGGTTTGAGTCTCACAAGGGATAATTGGCTAGGCTTAAAATGGCTCACAAGAGCAGTCAGCCTAGTACTAATCTATAAATCTATGTATGTTCAGAAGGATATGAAGTTAAACTTAAATGCCTGTCATTTAGTGAATTCAGTCATCAATGATTTGCTACAAAAAATCCCAAAAAACTACAAATTTTGAGGAACAGACCAAAATGAGTCCTATCTGGACATTCTTCAAAAATCTGAGCAGTTGAGGAGCATGCAGTCAGTGTCTGCACCTCTGTGTGAATATCTTGCTGTGGTACAGGGGTTTATTGCAGTGTAGCGATGGTATTAAATGCCAGTCAGTGTGTGCACCTGTGAGTAGCTACCTTGCTGAGGTACAGAGGTTTGTCCTAATTTAACATTGGTACTAAATGCCAGTGTGTACCCTGTAGGGTTGCCACTTTTTCAAATGGCCATAGGGACATTTTCGGGAGACACATCAGATTGTACACGCCAACACAAACCCACGTCAGTACAAAGGATAGAACTTTCCTTTTTTGCCTAAATAGAAGCTTATTCTTGTAGCAGTTTAGTTGCTTATCCTGTTTCTTGTAACATGAAGGTATTTTAGTTACAGAAATAACTATTTTATGCAACTATTACATTACATATGGGTCATAATTATGTCCTACAATCTCAGGACATTTGCCATTTTAATATTTTTGGTCAGGACACAACCGCCCAAAGAGGGACGCAAAGTGGGACAGGTGGTAACCCTACGGCACATCAATCTTAATCTCAATGTAGTGACACTAGTGGTTAAATGGTGCTGGATGAGACTGACAAGGAAGGGGGTGCGACAGCAATGTGGTCACACTTTATATTCTCTCGAGTAGGGCCCCCAACTTGAAACTTGTTGCTAGCACTGGCCCTTGATTAACTGTAAATCATATGGAAACGTAACGGTCTCCTTTTCAAGTAGTAAAGTTTGATCGCACTTTTCTGCAAAGTTCAATAATCACTATAAAGGATAAAAACTTCTTCTAATGAAAACACCCATTTCTGTCGCCGAGTAACTGTTTCAATAAAGCGTACACGGACTGCAAAACCTACTGACCAGCGGGGATGCTCTATTGTGAAATTGCGCGTTTCCGTCTGCTATCGGCTATGCGGCTGCGCCGTCTGTCACCGAGCATATCGCGACAGACAGCCATAGGAAGACACTTTTAGAAGGGAAGTAACCACCATGTCATTATTGTCCGACATAGTCCCGCTTTTGAAGGTTTATTATATCGGCATTAAAGTACTTCTTTATCAGCTCTTCAATTCTTTTGTTTTACCAGGTTAGAAAGCACGTTCTGTAAATATATGTTTGGGTGGATGTGATTTTTTCCCCCCTTATTTTCAGATATACTATTTACATGACAGTGTGAGTCAGTCGCGCTAATTCGAGATCAAAGAACGTAAATAGGAAGGAATGCTGTATTCAGTTTTTATTTAGGGGGTCACATATAAATACTGAAAGCATTTACTTTTCAATGTTAGCGTTACAAGTTTGTAGCACGCAGTTTGTGGGTATTAACGTGAGGCTAGTACACCTTTATTATCTCGCTTAGTACGAACAGTTGAACAACATAAGTAATTCGTGGGCCCAGACATACGTGTAATATAGCTGTTAAGCAATGTTTACAGAAAATATGTTAGGATTGTATGACCTTGGTTTGGGTCCTATTGACTGTAACCACAGTATTGCCAAATTGTATACGCGGACAGTAACTACTGACGTACGAGTGCATTAGTTAAGGTCATACTGTGAGCATAATAGACTGCTGTTTAGAAAAAGTGCTGCTTTGTTTCTTTCCCGGATTGCTGTTTAGCCAGCGTCTTCCTGCTTTGCAGACCCCGGTGTAAATAAACTTAAACTGTCATTGGTGGAGCGTTGCATGGCATCTGAGGGCTTATGTGTTTTGGAGGAAGGACTTTTAAAGCTGTATGTGTGCCCGTGTTGTGGAGGTGGTGTGCATATGTTAAAGCACACTTTTTGTAGACATCGAGGTTCTAGTTTATGCAGACTATTTATGCTGCTTGTTCAGCAAAACAAAAACATTTAGAACGATTACAAGGTAGTGGCTGAAGAGTTTTGCAGAGAAAATTTTACACGTCCTGTTTCTGTCTTCTACTCAGGTTGATAGTAATTCGTGAATGCAGTTTTACTCATGTGTTAAGTATTGGTCAGAATTATGTTTGGAGTAGTTTAGAAACTGCAAAAGCACCCACATTTTGTTTTTGGTAGTGTTTTCACTCTGGACTGTTAAGCGAAACATATTACCAAGTTGCTTATTTGTATGGCTGTGATGGAGTTATCAGGTATGCTTTGTTTATTTAAAATTTTTGTGGGTAGTGATTTGGTCAACTGATGCACACAAAATATGATTGGCTGCCTTTGCATTATAATAAATTGTAAAGGCTCATTCTGTTCCATATTAGTTTATCTCAGTTGTTTGATATGTCAGGTATTTTTAAAGTATGCCGAAATATATGAAACACATAAAAAGGGTTATGGTATAGTGCCTAAAGATGGTAAGCTGCTCAGTGGTGTATGTGGAACATGCAGGCATAAATCAGTATTATGAGGCGGTGGGGAAAAAAATTTTTGATTCTGGTTAAGTAGGCCTGCCCTGATGCTTTTCCATTAGGTGGGGGAAGGACGGCGGCATGAGAGCTTAGTGCACATATTAACGTTCTGCCTGTGTCGTAGACAGCTTGTAAGCTGTACAGCCGTGTGATAATGCAGATTTGGTCAGAAAAAAATTAATTTTGTCAACACAGGTTTAGTTTAAGTTCAGTATCCCTTTTCTGTCAAGGTACAGTGACTTTGGAGTGGGATGTACAGTTTCCCAACTGCATAGGATTGTGGGTGACTGTCTCATATGAAAAACATTGCTTTAACTGGGGAGTAAGGATCTTTTGATAACTTGTTTAGATGAAACTGCACTAAAACTCTGTCTCTCTCTCTCTTTTTGGAGGGGGTGTGTTTAAAAAGAAAAATAAATCACTGGTGTATAGTTCATAAGATGATGCTGATTTCTTAATTTCACTTTGCTCACCCCACACTCTTTTGTGTAGTAGTTGCGTATGTTGGCGCAGCCGTTTAGGAAGTAGGTCTGCAAGCAGCTTTCTGCCAACTGTGCTTCATGAGTATGTGCCTGAGGAGCTGACTCCCAGCTGCCAGAACAAATCTCTCCCAAAGCAGGATGTCTCCAACCACCATGGAAGGCAAACAGGATGCCAAGTCATTTCTCCCCTCTCAGCCAGTTTTGTGGTACCCAGGCCAGTAACTGATTTTGGCTGAACAGTAGTGCATAGCCACCCTCCCTGTGGACCAGTGGGCCTGGACCTTAATAAGCTTTGATTTTTAGCTGGCCCACTGTGGCTTCTGAATGAACCATGTTTAATTTTTAAAGTAATATGAATTACCCCTAAATGTATAGTATTTGCATAATCACAAATATACTTGGAAACCAAACTGACATCATTAAAACTAATGTGTAAAAAATTACCAGATACACTGCAAATAAAAATATTTATGCTGTATTTTGGAAATAGGTTAAAGAAAATGTTATCTGGACGTACATTAACTGATTATTTGAAATGTATAACCATAACTAATTTGTTTCTAGTGTATTTCTAGTTTTCTATGTGTAATTTCAAACATTTTTGTGGTGTTCATGTATTTCTTCTGCACTTTGTTGTTTAGGCCCAGTTTACTGTCTTGTGTATATTTTTCTGTTGCAGTTCTGTGGTAGTTATGATCCCTGCCTGTATTATGTTTGGATGTTGTATTATTTATTGCAAACAGACCTTTTAATAAGATGTTTATTGTTATTTATTGTGCAGTTAATTATATTTAGTTTAGAAAGTCTGCTTGCATTTCTGCTTAATGTTGCCTTCATTTTCCGACCACCCACTGTCATGCGTGCAGAGGTAAAGAGGTGAGCTATAGCTAAGAAAATAATTGGTAAATAAGCACTCCCTGTATGACTATTTTTTGATTATTTTCAGTTGTTTAAATCTTGCCCTCTTCTAAGTGCAGTTCTTTTTACGACGGGACAACTTTTATTCCCACACCAGGTGCTTTAATTCATATTTCATTGCTTTATTTCCTTACCTGGTACGTTGCTTCATGTTCCACCAGTGATTTGCTGAGATACCCTAGGAAACTAGTGGAATATCACTTGTGACTTGTCTAAACATCTACCTGTCTTTATAAAGAAATTCTGTATTCTCACCTGAAACTAGGCCAATTTGACAAAGCAGATATGTAAATACGATTGTTTATATAGTGCATGCCTCTTTTGATGTTGCTGCTTACATGTTTTAGATTGGTTATTGTGTCTGTATGGTGCATAGCTTTGTATTGTGTCTTGTTCTGGAAGTTCTTAAGTCGGAATGTTACTTGCTGGTGTCATTTTTTGTTTCTCTCCACATGGAATTGGCTAGAGGCTATCATTTGCAAATTTTTACAGCTTTCACTTACATAGTTACATACATGAGTACATTCTGTTCGATTCTTGGCTGGGGTGCCTTCTGTGTGGAGTCTGCATGACCTTCCTGTGGTCACTTGGGTTTCCTCCCACATTCCAAAGACATGCAGTAGGTGGATTGAACACTCTTTGGAACCCCAGGGGTTATAAAAGAAGTATAAATGGCAAACTCTTCAGCACGCACTGTTTTTTATAGTGGCAGTATTCTTTAGGTTCTAGGGTATAAACAGAATTTTATAAGTCACAGTAAACACAGTAACAGTTACATTTGTAATATGTTGTAAACAACTTACAATATCTCAACAACCACTCAAGTTATACACATATTGTCATAAGCATTTTATTTAACTAGTTAAGAGCTTTCATATGAGGCTAAGGAGTTCTGTCTGTGTTACTTGGATGTTGAGATATTTAGAAAAATTGCGAAAATTATATCTATATAAATTAACATCAAAACAGCTCATATCTATTTATCTGCAATAGACAGAGGTCACCTGTTAATGCAGTTGAGTTTGCCATTGTGTAAGCTTTAAGATAAAAGCTTTTAAAACCTTGAATATAGTATGGTTTTGGAATTATTGCAAATACGAACAAGCAATATTTGACTCCTAGAGGTGTCAGCAGGAGTTAACTTCAGATGCACCTGGAGGTGTCACTCTGGTGTAATGAGTAGTGTGAACATGGGTATATGTGGTGCAGATGTTTCGTGAGAATTGATTGAGGAGGAAGAGGAATTGGAGTGGGAGGGATGGGATGGTCTAGCTGGACTTGAATAATTAGAGTTATTTGCGTGTGTGTCACAGTGAGGTTGGGAAAGTTGGCAGTGATATTTCAGATAGTAATACCAATTAATTGTGTTTTATATAGCTGATGCTTTGCAGACATTGTTGCTGAACCTAATTTCTACCTGTAAATGTACTTTCAACTAAATATGACTTGCAACTGTTGTTTATACGTTAGTTGATTGGTGTCAGTTTTTGTAATGGTACACAATATTTGTCATCCTAATTCCACTATGTTTCATAAGGACTGAATGTTGTTTTGTTTGCATAACCATTTACAACTGGTGTTAAATAAGCTAGAAAGGTTACCTAAACTGTAGAACTATCCTAGCACTATCAATTCCTTCATTGCCAAAAAGAGTTAATTGGGATGTAAGTTAAAGTAAGAGCTTGTTAAAACTTCTGTTCATTTTAAAGTGCTTGTGAGATTCAAAGGTATTGTTGTAGTTTTTCATGTTATATTCTTAATTTTACAGTGTTCCTTTTGTTCTGGTGGTAAAAGGCTGCTTTTTGAAAGATTGATGTCCTTAATTTGTGAGGGTGTTAACAAAATAGCACTGTTTGTTTCCATCTGGGGATTTGTTGTTTAAGGCACTAAGCCAAGTAGCCCTCTCACAGCAACTGTATTACATTAATTTATGTATTTATTAAGAAACAACTTACAGTTTCAGTGCATTTGCTGGTAGCAGTGTTCTGTTGCATATACTTCATCCCATAGTAATTTAATTGGAACCTTGAATACAAAATATTTTTTCAATAGGTTCACTGGAAACATCCCTGAAGCGCACACACACACACACACACACACACACACACACACAATGTAGGCTTATCCAATAGGCAGTCTTTGTCCACTCAACCCACACACTATTTAGGACAGACTGTGTACCACCTCTGCCATTGTGCTTTAAGTTAGGGGCCTCCATTCTTCTCTCTGTATTTTAGCTTGTATAGTTCTGACTAGTCTGAAGAGAAGTGCTTCAGTGTCGTTGTTTGTAAGCATTAGCCTTTTAGTCTGTAAACCTTCCTCCACTGACATCCCGCTGGTCAGCTTTTACTCTGTCTACTTCCTAACAAGACACTGACATGTACTTATACTGCTCTTACTCAACTACTCCTTTCTCTTGTATTTTCTTCTTTTCTTCTAGACTAGGTTATTCTCATTACTTACATCCATTTGTCTTCCTTTAGTGGAATTGCATGCTTTCAAAGAAGTCACCCTTGGTCTCCCCCTTCCTTTCTTATTTCTCCTTGCCCGAGACAGTTATTAAACCACTTTCAGCTATGTATTTGTGCACAGTCAGCATTGACTCAGTGCACACAGATGTCTCTTTAGTGTGTTTTTATTTTGCTATAAAAGTTTCCCTGCAAGCAAATAGCTATGTATGTAACGGTGAAGTCTGCAGTTTGAGCACCAGTGCGTGGGCTATAATTTTATGTGAATTGTAGAGGGTATGGCAGCCTAAAACAAAGAACTTTGTCCATTGGCTCCATTTTCATAGACCACGGCAATCCTATTGATACTTTTTCCTTTAACTGTGCTCCCTTTATTGTTTTTAGCAGTCTACTGTCTTCTTTCCTTAAGTTTATTTCTCTTCTCGTGTAACCACTTTTAGTTCTGAGCCAGTATTTTTCCAGAGCTGCACTCCTGTATTCCTGCTTTTTCTCATTGCTTTGCTGATCTGTGGGGGTTTGGATAGCCTTTGGACTTTGCATTTCATATTCCATAGAAATCTCCTTACATTACACATGTTGAAGCAGTCAAGTGCATTTTTTTTTACTGTTATCAATGTTGATCTGGACAAGGTGATATTGGGCTAACTCTCCCACTGAAACTGTGTCCTAGAGCAACAAAATCAAGACTTTCATCTACTAGTACAGAGATCTTTTAAACTGCATTGTTCCTTTATCTGTCTTTCTCTCTCAGCAGATTTGTGGCTGTTTTAAGTGTAGTCACTGATTGTTTGTCTTTTTCTCCATCTGTTACCAAGTTTTCAACCCGCTTCATTTGCCCTTGAAAGTGCTTGGGCTCACTCTGCCTCCCTACCCTACCCCCAACTCACACCCACCCCGTTACTCTACATTTATATTTCCATAGCACCACCCATATATTCTTCAAATCAATACCCTCAGTTCCTTCCAAAAGAAAAACAATCGATAGAATTACTCCCAGTAGTAACACCCAATCTAGCTTACCACCCAAGACACTCTTTCAAACTGTCTTAATCCTTGACCCTTTTAACGATCAAATTACATCTCTACAACCAACCCACCACCTCCTAACATTTTCTAATCATAATTGACAACAAAGGTAAAAAATAAGATACCCCTAACTTAGATTGTTTTATTATTCCTTCTCACTCTACTAGCCTTCATCACCAATTATCAAATCCACCTCTTTCATATACTTAGTCTTTGCAAAGACTGGTTGAAGTCCTATCAGCAGCTACCCGTCCTGTCTTTCTCAATAACACCCTATCTCTACAAGTAATCCATATCTGATTTATGTATCTATAAATATCTCAGAAATGAATTAACCACATTTATGACCAAATACCAAACCAAAATATAACTGGCTGCACTCTCCCCTCTGTAAAATATCAATTCAGAAAATTAGCAGAAATATTCACCTCAACCAAGGCCCCCCTGTTCATAAAATCATCACTTCCATCCCCAAATTAAACCATTCACCTAATACATCTCAACAAAAAAACAGAACCCAAACCCACCTTAAATCCATGACATACATTATCGTGCCACATATATTGCTGATGTAGATATAGCTACTGAACCCTGGTTAAAAAAATTTAAAATAAAGAATAATGAGATCACCTACCCCCCACCCCCCAGGATACAATATACTCTGGCATGACAGACAAAACAAGTGTGCAGGTGGTGTAGCAATTATCCATAAACGTTTCTATAATCACCTTACGTCCACAGGAAATACCCAAATTTAACAATGTTGAACTTCTTAATAACACTGCTAAGAATCAACAGTAGAAAAGCTATACGTCAACAGCAATTTATATACCACCAAGGAATAACATTGAGACTGTTGAAAGCATCCTGTATTGGATATCCCAACAATCTGTGAAACTATAGTACTTGGAGACTTCAAATATAGACTAGCAAGTCATAACTCCACTACCCTCACTGAATCCATAAACTTGTACAACTTAAGACCATTAATAATTACACCTACTAAAATCAGCAGAACTTCAGGGAGACACTCAACATTAGACTGGATTCTTAGAAACAAACCAGACAAACTGACAGAAGTAGGTCAGCAAAGATGTAATATAACTAGAATGTACTTAGAACAATGTCACTAGATACTGTTTAAAACACTTTATTTAAGGTTTGTAAGAATATGTTATTAATCTAGCACCAGTATGTAATAAGAGTAAAGTCCAACCCCACACCATGCCTGACAAAAGAAACAAAATCATGATGATAAGGGATAAAGCCTGGAAAAATTTGTATCGAAACAGAACTCAAAATGCCTTCCAGCAATTTAGACATCTTAGAAGCCTTCCAGTAATTTAGACATCTTAGAAACCTTGCAAAACTCCATGTCAACCTAGATAAGCAAACATACAATTCCAACCTACAAGACAAGCATAAAAACAACTCAATTTTTATTTTTGGTCATTGCTAAATAAACTACTGCACCCTGGCAGGATCACCACTTCCTCTTCAAAAAACAGACAGTACAACTGACTGTATCCCCACCCAGTTTAATTCCTTCTTTATACAATCAGTATTATCTCTCTTAGACACAAATACATCTGCCCCCTCTACCCCTGTCCAATCAAAACCATCTACAGATCTTCAGTTTTAGTCCAGTACCTACCTCACTCATAATGAAGTTGCTCCTTAAACTAAAAACTACTTAGGTCAGCTACCATCAGACTACCTAAAAAGGGCCACAGAAGTCAGAGTGTTCCGTTTGTCCATACTAATAGGTCCGTAGATGAAAGATACACCCCATCATTGTGGAAAAAATCCTACATCTTACTTCTGCACAAAGGCGGCTCATCTACAGAGTTTAAGAACTACAGACCAATGGCAATTCTCTACCACTTCTCCAGAATATTAGAGAAATTCATCCATATTCAGATGATGCAGTACCTGATCTCAAATAACCTGCTGTCAGAAACGCAACATGGCTTTAGGCCCCAGCACAGCACCACTACTACATTTTTCCAATATAATAAACCAACATAGAAACAATGGTCTGCTTGTGTTCACCATGTTCTTAGACTTGTCAAAGGCATTTGATACTGTCTTGCACCAGCAACTGTTCATTCGACTCCCCTCGATTGGACTTTCACAATACTCCTTGTTGTGGTTTCTTAATTACCTATGTGGAAGGCAACAAGCCATTGAATGGCAACAAACCTCCTTATCTTTTCAGCCAATCTTTTCAGCCAGTTACTACAGATGTCCCCTCAAGGGCTCTATCCTGTGTCCTTTCCTGTTTAATATATTTATTAATGACTTCCACACCTCCATTCACTGTGCTAGTTTAGTTCAGAATGCAGATGACACAACATTAATATGTGCAGCCTCAACAATTACCCAATAACATTTCTCCTGTGTAGAAACCTGGGTCAAACAGTCAAACCACCTATCTAACCCCAAGAAAACCAAGTTAATGTTTTTTACCTCAAAAAGTTGCCAAAATCTAAAGCAATCTTTTACCATAAAGTCAGCAAATAATACTGTCATTGAAACTGAAACTCACACTCGCAGTAAATTTGTAGGCATTATAATAGATGACGATCTCAAATCTGACCAACATATACTACCCACTTAAATCTGTCCTTGACCTAGCACTCTTGTGTGGGGTCATTTACTGCACTGTTATAACTTGATATTACTTGTGAACCTCTGCTATCTCTGCAAAAAAACAAAAACAAAAAAAAAAATCTTGCTTTTTTCCCACTTTTCTGAGAGTTAAAAAAGTTCAGTTACAGGCTTGCTGTTCCTGAACTGTTTGAAAGTTTCTGTGAGGCCATTTTTGCTTGGGCTGAAGGAGGGTCTCTCTGTTGATTAGTGGCAGTGAATAACATTGAGCAGCTTCCCTGCCCCCCGTAGAGGTGGTTACTGACTTGAAACTGTAGTTTTATTGGCCACTAGGGGTCATTTCCAAAACTCCTTCATCTTCCTCTCTTAAAACCTAGTTGCCTCGTGGTTTGGGCATCTTTTCAGGCTTGTTGGCTGTTGAAGCACCCTCCAAGAGGAAAAAACGCTGAGAGAAGAAGGGAGCCACTTTTGAGATTTTAAGTATTTTTTCTCTGTTTATTTGCTAAGTTTTTCTGCATAGCTGCCTAGCTTGAGCATTTTCTGGCTTGTTAAACTTGATTTCTGTATTAGTAGCTGTATTTAGAGCACAACCAAAAGCTGTTTGCTGAATTTCCTGTTTGCACTTCATTTTAAATTGTTTTTTTCTCAAAACTTGCATATTTTCTGTCCTTGACCTAGCACTCTTGTGTGGGGTCATTTACTGCACTGTTATAACTTGATATTACTTGTGAACCTCTGCTATCTCTGTAAAAAACAAAAACAAAAAAAGAAATCTTGCTTTTTCCCACTTTTCTGAGAGTTAAAAAAGTTCAGTTACAGGCTTGCTGTTCCTGAACTGTTTGAAAGTTTCTTTGAGGCCATTTTTGCTTGGGCTGAAGGAGGGTCTCTCTGTTGATCAGTGGCAGTGAATAACTTTGAGCAGCTTCCCTGCCCCCCGTAGAGGTGGTTACTGACTTGAAACTGTAGTTTTATTGTCCGTTTTGGGTCTATTCCTGCTTCTTTCCAGCCCCTGCTATCAAGCACGCTTTAACGTGCTTTAGCGCGGAGTTGCCACTAGAGCAGCATCGGGCAGCGCCGGTTAAACAAGGTTAAACTCTGGCTCCAGAAAGTCTGTTCTTCAATTTTTCCCTTAGAACTGCTCTGTTAGGAACCTAAACAGTTTACACCTTCACTAAAAAGTGCAGCACTTGTTCCAAATAGCTTTTTCTTCTCAAAAAGCTCAGCACTTGTCTTATAAGCGTATCCCTTGTCTTATAAGCATTCTCTTTGCAGGTCAAGCACTCCTATATTATACAAATCTCTCACTAGCAAAACCCCCCAGGAGTGCCCACTTCCCTGCTAAGCCCACTACTTTTCTGTCTCATACCAACTCATAATTCTTTCTAGCATGTCGAAGGGTCAGATGCTGGCGTCCTCTCCTGCCCAGTTGGTGAATCTGGGAATTCTGAGACAGTGTTACAATTGCCTCATGTACACGGACAACCCTCCTCCTCCTCCCACGTAACACTAACACTTGTGAGAGATGCAGCTATTTAGCCAGACTGGAGGCTGAGCTCTCTCAACTCAGGACTGGCAAGACCAGGCAGGAGGAGAAGGCAACTACACACACCACAATACCAGTCTCACATAACTCAACCACACCACTGAATCAAACACATAAACACACTAAGACATACTCGGAGGCTCTGAGTAAAAATTTACCTAAACAGCAGAGGCCTCCAAAGCAGACACCCAAGCAACTGCAAACTCAATACACCACACAAACAACACATAAACAACAAAATCAGTGTGCAAAGCAGTCACTGCCCTTAAGGCCAAATACAACACCAAACATACTTGTCATAGGTGACTCCATAGTCAGACACACTGACATCCCGCTCACCAGACTGAGTAAGGAGAAGGTCACAGTAAGCTGCCTGTCGGGCGCTAGAATCCGCCACATAACGCAAGCACTCAGGTCTCTCAACAGCAGGTACAAGTGTGACTCAGTCATTGTCCACGCTGGTGTCAACGACCTGAGACGTACCTCCTTGGACTACATGAAAAGAGACATTGAGGAGCTCTCTGATTATGTAGCTCAGGCAGGTATGACCCTGACCTTGAGCAGTATCCTACCTTCACCTAGAATGATGCCACAATACAGTGATAAGATGATCAGCTTTAATAATTGGCTTAAATTCTGGTGTCATTCAAAGGGGATCCAATGTCTGTCTGCCTGGGATGACATGCTGGACAAGCCACGCTGCTTCGCAAGGGACGGCTTGCACCTGTCACCCCTAGGCTTCCGGATATTGGCAAAGGCTCTTGCCACCCCCATAGTGCCTTTTTTAGGCAAGGCTCAAATTCTAAACCTACCACCCTAGAACACAAAAAAGGAAAAAAAAACTAATGGTAATGCTGCTCAATGCCAGAAGTCTCAATCTCAAGGTGCACGCACTCGAGGCCCTTCTCACTATGGAGAACATCGATGTCTGTGCTGTGACAGAAACCTGGTTCAAGGCTCCTGAGAGCACCCCAGCACTATCAGGTTTCACCTCATATCATGCGTTCCGGCCCCAAAATCCGGACAACACCAAGAAAGGAGGGGGGTGTCCATATTCATAAAGGACACCCACACCTCAAGGTTGGTGGCAACGCACGATGCATCGGAGACCATCCAGGTGCAATTAACCATAGGCAAGACTGCTCTGCAATTTGTAGCATGTTACAGGCCACCCTCTCAAACTCAGGAACCTCACATGGCCTTCCTGAAAACATTGGAGGGGATAAATGTATCTCCAAACACCATCATACTAGGTGACTTCAACTACCCTAATGTAGACTGGGAACACTACTCAAGCCCAAACACTCTAGCCCAAAGGTTCCTGGAGTTCATAAACTCAAATGCCATGGAACAACTAGTCACCATCCCCACAAGAGGAGAAAACATACTTGATCTCATCATCACGAACATGGGATCACAATGTTCAACACCGGAAGTATACCCCTCACTGGTGAGATCAGATCATAAACTAATCTCGCTGGAGGTCCTCATCCTGCCCCCACCTGAAATAAAAAAGACCACAGTGAAAAACTTCTCAAAAGTCGACTTCACACTTCTAAAAACTAGTGTGGTCTCCTTTAAGGCCCTTGAGCCAGTGGTAAACATTACTCAAACCGCTGATCACTTACAAATGCCTTCTACCAGCACCTACAGGACTGCATGGATCAGGCAATCCCAAACAAAACTAAGACTCTTTGTACCAAAGGCAAGCGTCCAGTCTGGTGGACCCCAGCCATAAACAAGCTCTACAACAAAAGGAGGAAGCTACTACAAGATAGAGCAAAATCCTTGAAAGGTAAGACACCTTTGATCATTATAAGTAAAAAACTAAGAGCTCTCATAAAATCATCCAAGGCAAATTTTGAGAGAAAAAATGCCAAGGACTCAAAAGACAATCATAAGGCCTTCTTTAGCTATGTTAGAAACCTAGGAGGAAACTCCCAGATATGCTCAGAATTAGTTCAAAATGATGTGAAGATTACTGAACCTACACACATTGCCAACATACTGGCTGACAGGTTCAGTGCAAACTCCCAAAAGGAGAGGTATCTGTCCCAGAGGATTGTAGCCCCGGAAACATCTCCAACGCCCAGGTGAGAACTGCTCTCTCCAAGGCAAAAAACACAGCATCCATGGGACCGGATGGTGTCCCCGGCTGTGTGCTCCACGAACTCAATGAGGAATTAAACCCGCAGTTAGGACAGCTGTTTAATCTTAGCCTCACCTCAGGATACGTGCCAAGGAGTGGCACGTCGACTGTGGTCCCACTTCACAAGGGCGGTGCCTCCACCGACCCTGGATATTACCGTCCCATTAGCTTGACAAGCGTTATCTGCAAAGCCATGGAGAGGATCATAATGTAACTCATAAATAAAGACATAGGGAACTTGCAGACTTTGGATCCAACCCAGTTTGGCTTTGTCAAAGGCAGATCATGCCTTTTAAACTTGGTTGACTTTTTCGAGACAGTCACCAAGGCCATTGATGAGGGAAAGGCAGTCCATACAGCCTACCTCGACCTGGCAAAGGCCTTTGACACAATACCCCACTCAGGTATCATCGAAAAACTCATCAGCTTAAATGTAAACCCATACATCACAAGATGGGTTCCACTCTTGTTCGGCATCTACTTTTCTGAAGTACAAGCAAACACAGGAGGGTTATGGCTGACAAAGTTTGCAGATGACTGCAAACTGGGCGCCATAGTCGAAAACACATCTGACACAGATATCCTTCAGAAGGGCCTCACAGAAACGGATAACTGGTGCCAGAGCCATGGCCTAAAGTTAAACGCCAAGAAATGCATAGTCATACCCTTCGGGAAAAACAAGGTTACCCCTAGCTACCATATAGGTGGCAATCCACTGAGCACAGAAGAAGTCATCAGGGATCTGGGGACCCAGGTTGACAGTAGCCTTTCGTTTGACACTCATGTTGCTAAAGTAGTTAGGAAAACCTTCTACATTGCCCACCTGATCATGAAGGGATTCACATCTAGATCAAGGGAGGTCATCGTCCCCCTGTACTCATCACTCATTAGACCTATGTTTGAGTACAATGCCCCATTTGGAATGTATCTGACCCGACACCTGCAGCAGCTGGAAAGGCCCCAAAAGTTCCTCACCAAAAGGATAAAGGGTCTAAAAAATATGTGTTATGCTTCCCGACTGAAAGAACTCCAGCTCCTATTCAGTTTCATACCGCTTGCTCAGAGGTGACCTGTGCCTGACATATAAGGCCATGTCAAACCCAGATTTGATGAATATGCTTCACCTCAAAAAATCTAGATCCCTCAGAACCACAAGGGCGGGAGACTTAAACCTTGACACGGTTATTAATAGAACGTGCTGGAGGGACAGATTCATCACCCAGAGACTCCCTATGCTGTGGAACAAAATCCCGGTACATGTGAGGCAGAGCACCTCGCTGGCCTTGTTCAAGAGGAATCTTGACCAATGGATGGGAGATCGCAGATATACCCCAGGGATTACTTCAGTGTCACTGCTTGACAGAGGCACAGCAAAATAATAGGCATAGTTTTATTCAAACTAAAGGGGTGGCAAAAGCCACAGAACTAATGGGCTAGGCTTATAAATGCCCTTGGGCAGATAGCCTAGTATGAACCTATGAACCTAAATCTACACACCAGAAACTAGGCTCCCTTTATATGATCAATGGATTCCTTACAGATAGCCACCACCGTCTTATTGCCTGCTGTCTTAAATGCCACTCCTATCCTAACAAACTTAAACAATACTCAACGAAACTTACCCATGTTATAGTAAAATAGATGAATTTGCCACTAATTTTCCTTATAGGACCCACCATTGCCGTAGCTTTAAGCAATTAAACTAGCTTGAATTGCACAACTAACATATTCACAGTTAACTACAGCACATAAACTCATTCATCATCCAGAAAAATGCCCTGCACTACAAAACTTATTACTACCCTACTGTCCAGCAAGGGACCTGCGCTCTATTAAATTCTTATCACTTACAAGTAGGCCATATAATTTTGCAAGAGACTTGCTCTACTCCTAGTATGTTGCTAAACTCTGTAATAGTATCCATGAACAAATAAAACTCTCCGACAAGCTCAGTAGTTTTAAACAACTGCTTAAACAACATCTTTACCAATCCTGGTCCTGCACATGCTTATCACAAAGACTTTGTGTTCACCATACAATACTCTCCTTAAACAGAATACACTCTACCTCTCACTGAAATAACAAAGCAATTTGGCCTGTACTGTCCACTAAGTTGCATGTGGGCTTTCTCTTTAGTAACTTCCACCTCTGTAAAATCTTAGAATGTATAAATGCAACTACCGTTTGTGTATAAATGCCAGTAGACATGTAATTACACTGTGTTTAACTGGAACTTAGTATGATGCAATTTAAGCGAATGGAGCTTTTCTTCACGGTCCACCGCTGAAAGTGGGTATTACCCAGTTGGACAGTAAATAAACACTCACACTTACTGTTTGTATCTGTTCCAATTCTGATTTCCTTTTAATACACTTTTTTATAATTAATAACCAGGTGAAGAATGAGCATTAAATAAAATCTGCCATTTCATTCCTCAGAATTCCAGTTCATTCTCTCTCTTTCCATCATAATTGTTTGGTACATGGTCCACAACTGACAAAATAAACATCTGAAATTCCTTGCATGTGATAATGTTCTTATTCTTAATGGCCTAATGATGATCATAAATACATTTTCTAAAAGTTGTATTAGTTTTTCTTATGTAATAAGAATCACAAGAAAGACACCCAGCAGAATAAACCACAAACGAAGATACATATGTCAAAAATTCTGGAGTAGTGTAAGCTTTACAAGTTGAAGGACGATAAAAAAATTAGGTCATTCTGTTATGTACCTATACATGAAACAACCCCTATGTGTGTAAGTCTCTTTTGCATTCACATTTGTTTCATCAGTTTTTTTCTTTTGTAATATATTTTTATTTCTTCCTTATTGTTTATAAATGATAGTTTATTGCCAGTGACACGTAAAACGTTTTCACTTCTTGCTAGAATACGCCAGTTGTTGCATATATTGTAACGTGAACATTAGTAAAACTTTTCACTTCCTGCTAGAATAAGCCAGTTGTTACAAAGTGCCTAGTATTTTTAATCTCTCCGTCCTATAATAAAACTTTCGAGGATGCATGTGATAAAGAAATTAAGCAGGTTTTAAGTAACACAAATGATAAATATTGTAAAATGACAAGTTTTTGAAAGAACTATAATTGGATAATACTGTTTGCTTAATAAAGGCTGACAAAGTAGGCTCTACTGTTTATTATGAATACAGAAAACTATAATAATACCATTGTGGAACTTGTTTTTTTGAAAATGTACGCAGAGTGGGCATTAAAAAACAAGCATAGGTATGTGGATTCTTGGTCAGTCAACAATTACAGCAATAGAATTATTTCTGATCATATGTATCAATGTTACCAGACCCAGTATAGGTATTTTTTTTTGGTATACCAAAATACATAAGAACATGGCACATCCACCTTTTAAGGCCTATAGTATCATGTCCAGGCTTGAAGTTGAAACTATTTTAAACTTTGTGGATAGAGCATTATCCAAAATAGTGAAAAAAGACACCTCATTTTATTAGGGATACCTTTCATTTTTCTTAGAAAAAAATTAAGAATTAGGTAATTTACATAAATGATTTTTTAGTGACAGTAGGTATACATTCATTGTATGTAGTCATACCCCATAGAATTGGGGTAGAATGAACATCAAATTTGTTTTACAAAGATGAAAGATATACTATAGGAGAAATTAAGTTTTGACAGAGGGTATAGAACTGCAACTTTTTTTTTCTTTTTTGGGAGAATTTTTATCTTTAAAAGAAGTGGGTGACCATGGGAGCATGGATGGCACCCAACTATGCCAATTTAGCAATGATATATTGGGAACTATCTATTCTCAATAATATAGTAGGTTTCAGTTATCTCAGTGTATATTATCATTTTTTATTGTTTTTTTTTTATTTGGGGAGGGAAAGAAGAATAGTTAAAACTATTTTATGGAAAATATTAATAGTAGTACATATCTCCTAGCATAATATCTACTAAAATAAAAACTGAGTTTATGTAGATATATGCAAAAAAGAAGGAAGTTCAACATTAAACACAGTGGACACTTTTAAAAACATTTCGAGTAATCCTGTTCTGCATTGCAGTGTTATGTATCCGACATATTTGAAAAACAGTTTAGTAAAAGGACAGTGTTATAGAGTGAAAGAACTGCTTTATTAAAGACATTACTTAAGAAGTTTCTTCAGAGCTTATCCAGATGGAGTAATTAGAGACATCATTTTTCAATATTAATACACTGCGGTGGTGGTGCTGCGGTAGCGTTGTCGCCTCACAGTTAGACGTTGCCCGTTCGATTCTCAGTTAGAGCGTTTTCTGTGTGGTGACATGCTTGAATGGGCATTCCTCTGTTGAAGGTTGTGCGTTAGGCCCGGCAAGCCAGCATGTAAAAATCTACTGTCAATCCTTAGCGGACCGGAGTTCCGCTGTGGTGACCCCTAACTGGGAAAAGCTGAAAGACACAACAACAACAACATTTTTCAATATTAATACAAAAAAGTTCAAGACAACAAAATGGAAAAAAAAGTTGGTTGACAGCAATGCCTCGTGTTTTTCATTGATAGTGGTATAGTCAAGAACATTATATGTAACAATTGGTGTATTCTAGCAGGAAGTGAAGACGTTTTACACGTTGTGGGTGATTTATAAACAAAAAAGGAAAATCTATTGAAAATCTATAACAAAGATGTAATATATGTGAATATAAAAAGGACTTAAATATAGGGGATGTTCCATGTGTAGGTACATAGCAGAAGGTCCTAATTTTTGTTGTCCTTCTACTTTTAAGGCTTATATTACTCCATGATTTTTTACATGTGCCGCTTTTGTGGTTTATTATGCTGGATGTGTTTCTTGTGATTCTTATTGTGTAGGAAAAGCTAACAGAACCTTTATAAAATGTATTTATGAACATCATTATGCCAATAAGACTATTAAATAGGAAATGGAACAGATTCAAAAAGTAATTGGTAAGTGGGTTCTGTGTTTAATAGTTTATTCTGAATAAGACCTGTCTGGTCACAGCACTAAATACATTTTAGAAAAATAATATCATTTCTGCATGAAGAGCAGTTTTTTCAGTATTGTTTTTATTTACCGAGTCATTTCTGCATGAAGAGCGTTTTTTCAGTATTGTTTTTATTTACTGAGTCATTTCTGCATGAAGAGCGTTTTTTCAGTATTGTTTTTATTTACTGTTTTTGAAACCCTGAAGATTTGTTAGCTTGTGCATGCCTGGACATATTACTGAAAGGGTTGTTTGGAGAAATGGTTCATTTTAGTGCTTGTGCATACTTGGACATATTGCTGAAGGGATGGCTAGGGGCGAGTTTGTGGATTGGAACTCAGATATCAAAGGTGAAGCATCGCTTTTAACTGTGGATGTAAGTATCTCATGGATATTGGACTGTGAATTGCAAGCACACCTCATTAGCATAAACTGCTTTGCAAAATTTCTTAATTTACATCTCATTGTACTTGAGGCATTTTGCATTAGCATTAATGGCCTCTATGAATCTTGTCTTTGCTACACTTATTCATATCAGGGACACCCCTGTGTAGGTGTGTGGCAAATGCAATTTTACAGTGCTTCCGTTTCTGCCTGGCTTCATTTTTATTGTAGTATTGTATTGTGATCTTGGGCATGTGTAGTAGGTCTGTGATAGTCTCGGAAAAATATAATGCATAGCAATTACAGCTGCATTTATGTTTTATTACACAGATTTTTATAGTACTTGGTGACTTTAATGTCAATTGGAAGAGTTGTACCACAGAACAGCCTTCTACCCATATAATCCTTTACGGTTTTACTCAAACCATTACATCCCCCACAAGGACCAATAAAGTTAATAAGAAGGAAAGCACCCTTGATTGAATCTTCATAAATAGTCATCATCAAAATTACATAGTAGGAACCCTCCCCGAAGACCTAAGTGATAATTCTCTTACCTTCTTAATTAGAAATGAGTGACATTCCAAACCCAACCACATATAGGACAGTAAGATCCAACAACGATTTCAACCCTGACACCTTTGAAAAAGAACTTAAAGCATGTGATTGGTCTCCCTGAAACAACTACCATTAGAAGAAGCGGTTATATACTTCAATTCTTAGCTATTCTTGACCACCATGCACCAACTCGTACAATTAGAACTAGGGTTAAACCAGCCCCATAGCTTTCTAAAGCTACTAAACAAAAAATCCTCCTTAGAAATAAAGTCTGGGAAAACTGGCGCACTATTAAAAGCTCTGCAGATCAATTAAAGTCTAGACAGCTAAGAAACGAAACGAAAAAAGCCATACAATTGGACAAAAGTAATTTTTACTTTCAGCTCCAACAAACCCACCAAAACAAATCACAAAAATTCTGGTCAGGCATCAATAAACTTCTACACCCAGGGTGATCACTCCCCACCCCTTCAGGTTCTGATCACAGTAGTCCCAAGCAAATAGCCAATACCTTCAACACTTTCTTCACAGAGACCATTCAATCTCTTGCCAGTCAGCTATCCCCTGACACCTCATCTTCCACCACCTCCAACTCTAATACACCTCAATCATTTCACTTTCAACCTGTTCCCACATCCCTTATATGTACCCTCATTCAAAAACTTAAACCTACCACCCTCTTGGCAGACCTACTACCTGCAGAATACCTGCAAAAAGTTGCAAAAGCCGTAGCCTACCCCATATCCATCCTGATTAATAGAACCATTACTAAAGGAAACGTCCCATCCATCTGGAAAATTTCACATATTATCCCCCTGCATAAAGGTGGTAACTCCAACGAATTATCAAACTGTAGACCTATAGCCATATCTCCACTGGCAAAAGTCATGCAGAAATGCATTCACAAACAACTGTTAAACTTCCTATTAGAAAACAACTAATTAGCCAACTGCCAACATGGTTTTTGACCATTTCATAGTACCACCTCTGCTCCTTTTATCCTTTTCTGGTCATATTAGTAAAAATCGTAATAATGAGCTTCCATCCTCTGCCCTCTTTATTGATTTGTCGAAAGCATTCGACATGGTAAACCACCAACTACTCATTAACATATTCAAAAACCTGTCACTTGATACATTGGCTATACAATGGTTCCAATCCTACCTAAACAGCAGGCAACAGGCTGTATTATGGGAGAACAGCTTATCTTCTAACCTCCCAATTACCCTCTGTGTCCCTCAAGGCTCCATACCAGGTCCACTCTTATTTTCTGTATTTATAAATGACCTACATTCTGCAATACCTCAAGCTACCTGTATCCAATATGCAGCTGATTCAACATTAATATGCTCAGCCACCTCTCCATTAGATCTACAGTCACTAACCCAAAATGTGTTTAATACAGTTGAGAAATGGCTTCTACACCGATGTCTTATCTTGAACCCAAAAAAACAAAACAAAACGTCTACTATTTACTCCCGCCCGTAGATCCTCCCCACTTAATTTTACTGTTATATCAAGTAATGGTACTATCATCTCTTCTGATCCTACTACAAAACTACTTTGGGTACTAATAGATAACAGCCTCACCTTTGATTCCCATATAAACAGTACTATAAAAACAGTCAACAAAAAACTAGGTTCCCTCTATGGGATCAAACCCTTTCTGACCTCACTAGCCAGGTCCACTATTGCCCATACCTACTTAATCTCTACCCTACTTTATGCCTCCCCTGTATATACTAAACTATGTAAAAGCAACTTGATTGAACAAGCTGGTCGTCTCCTACAATAATATTGCCAGATTTGCAACTGGGTCTACCTACAGAACCCATCATTGTCACAATCTTAAACAGCTAGGTTGGTGAGAGTTGCCAAATCTTCTAATATTTAACCAGCTAACAGTTGCCCACAAGATTTTGTATCAACCTACTAACACACCAGTACTTACAAATCTTATCGCCCCTATAGCAACCTAAAGACCCTACACTCCTCTAATAAACAACTTGTGCAAATAGGTAATTGGCTGGTGACTCTCTGTTCTCTAATACTATTGGCAAAACCTGGAACTCCCTTCCCAGTGACCTAACCTCCCTTACCTCAATCACCCTATTTAAAAGCACACTGAAACCATCTATTAAATCACAATGGTTATGCCCATGTGCTAACCCTGACTAACTATCTCACTTACCTATGGATATTAGTCATCTTATCTGCATGTGCTAGATACTTTTCTGTTACCCAAAAAGAGTGTGTCTCTTTGCAGTTAAAAAGTTTTACTTGTGATTTAATTTCTATGACTAACTATACCTGATATGTACTAAAGTTGTGAGCAAAAATCTAGTGTATGGTAAAAAACTGTAATGTACTTCAATTTTTGTAAAATCTCTCTTAGTGTAAATGTGGAGCTTTTCTCCCTGGGCCTCTACTGAAAATGGACATGTATCCAGTTGGACTAGCCCGGTCAGCAAATGTAAAATAAAATAAATAAAATGGAATACTCTGTGTAGGTTAATACCAAGGTGTTTGATCCAGATGACAATTAGTAGCCCAGCCACAATATCCCAAATCTTAGGTTCCTGATTTGTACCAAGTTCAACCCCTTTCAGTGTAAATCATTTTAAATATTAGAGAGTTTACAGATGAATTCATGCCATGACATACACCTTACTTTCATACCTAAAAGATCTCATTCAGGGTGATAACATTTCAGTGTCCAAACCTTTTTGGCACAGAGAACAGGGTTAAAATAGATTGAATATGATAGAATACCATTTTAATCATTTTCAAACAGCTGCAAGTAACTGTGAAACAAAAACCTGATGCTAACAGTGGAACTTGCATGAAGAAGATGAATTAGCAGACTCTTGTCTAGATGAGTGTCAAAACCCAAATCTTGGGGTAGAATCTCTGAGTTCTTGGGCATGGGTGCAGCCAAACTGACACCATATAATCTATTAAATAAATTAAAGTGGAAAAATTCAGCCAGTACAGGGACAGTACATCTTATCAGTTACTTTCTATGCAAGCTCACTTGTATCCTTTTCATTTGGTGTAGGTGTTTTGGAAATGGGGTATCACCCTTGTGGTCGATAAAAAGCAGTCACTTTAATCTGCTTCTGATGGCTGTGATAATGTACACCTGTCTGCATCAATGGTAATGGAACACCCAGCTTGCTCTGTGTTTTAACTTTTAGACTTTGCCACACATTCTTTTTATGTCAGTGGCAGTGCTGTGACACTCAGGCAACCCATATGCTGATTAACATGTGCCTAGCTTTCCACTACTCAAACAAAAAATATGCTACCCTTCTGCCACAGGGAGGAAATGGCAATGTGCCTTTTTATTATAGATTAATACTATACATTGTGGGACATTTTAAGCCTAGACAATTACCTTATGTGGGAATCAAACCGTGCATCTTCTGTTTACAAGGTAAACACCTTAACCATTATGCCAACCTCCCCTGAGATTAAAATAACAAAAGCACACAAGACCATTGTGACAACCTACATGGAACACTTCATTTCCCTGCATAGGTGGTTACTAGACTATTGACCTGAAGGTCTTTATAAGCCTAGCCATGTGTACTCAATATGATGGTAAAAAAAAATAATAACTTACAAAGGGTGATGTCTGTGGTCATATTCACAAATTACGGTTATTGACATGAACATAACAAAGGTAGCAAAACAGTACTTATAAGCCACAATGACCATCCAGTGCACGTTATCAGTTGCCTGAAAGTAAGTCAGAATTATCCTCCATAAACTGTTAAAAAGATACCATATCTGAGCAAAATTTACTGGCACCAACTGTGTAGCTAGATGAAACTGTTCCCGTGTTTGCTATAAATACTTCCAGACAACCACTAAATTGCCTTTCATTACTTTACAACAACACTGTATCACTGTACCTAAAATAAAATGTAAATGTATCCTTCTAAATAAAGAAATAATTTGGTACTCTGAATCATTTGTTTTCCAGTTAAGAAGCAGCTGAGCTGAATGTCTGCAATGTGCCCTTTCTTTTAATGCTATAGTCTAATCTGGGCTGTTTATCTTAAAGTAGCACAATTTGACTAATGTAAAAACTGAAGGAAAAGCAGCAGCACACATGCAAAATTTTTATTTGTTTCGATAATTGGCTGTCCACTTGTCACTGTGATCATACTCTGTTATTCATAATTACCTGTTTTTTCTCAATTTCACAATTTTAAGGAGAGGGGATATAAAAGCAGGAAAGTGGAAGTTGGACTTAATGCTAGTCGTCATCTTAGATCTGATAGAGGGCGACCATACTTCTCTAGGAAATATAGGGAAGAGAACTTAGACCAGAAAGAGGAACCACTTAGACATGTCAGCTTCTTCTGTTATTAAGAAGCATTGACCGGTTCTGTTAACAGATGAGAACATTAGGACTATTGTGGGTGATGAACCTGCCTTTGTGTTTAAAAATAAAAAGAATCTTAAGCGGCTCCTTTGCTACCCCGATAGAGTTAAGGAGAGTAGAGATGGGATTGAAAGAAATGGCACATTTCCATGTGGAGGATGTAAGTATTGCACATGTATTGAGACCGATAATGTTTTTGTGAACCCTGATAATGGCAGAAGATTTTATTTTAAAGTCTCTGCTAGATGTGACACTAAAGATGTTATTTACTTAGCGCACTGTGTGACATGCTTTTCATTCTGTGTGGGGAAGAGCAATTGGAGGTTTAAGGAGAGTATAAGCGAACACCTTTATTCCATTAATATCAAGTGCATGTCAAATGCTCTACCGAAACATGTAGTGGAGAAGGGAGTTGAGCATAAATTCAAGTTTAGAGTTAGGCTTTTGAAACCCTAAGAATGGGTGATGACAGGAATTTACAGAGACTGTGGAACTTGAGTGGATTGTTAGGATGCAAGCACACAAAGGGTTGGGACTAAATGAGAATGTCCCTCTTAAACCTGTATTGAAAGCACGCAGGTTGTTTAGGTGAATATTTTAAATGCCTTTGTTTATATATGAATGCTTTTTATAATATGTCTTTGGTTGTATGTACCTTTAACTGAAAAAGGGTGTGCAAGTCAGTGTAGCTCATGATTGGTAGGGTATGTAGTATTTAAGCTGCTTCTGTTGTGAATATGGTGGATCTGATGAAGCAGAGTTTTTATTTTCTGTGAAAGCGCTTATCCTTGTTTTTGTGGAATAAACTACAACGGATTTTACCTGCCTGTGTCGTTCCTAGTGCGGAGCTTTTGTGGACTTAGTTTATACATGTTTTGGCTGTTTGTTGCACTTGGTTTACCTGAGTTCTGTGTAGCTGTGTTTCTGCATCTAATTTAAATTTCATCACAAAAATATACTGTATTTTACAAAGGAGGAGACCTGCTTGTACTTTAACATTAGTATCCAATTCAGATCTCTTTAGCCCTTGTTCCTGTCAGTCTTTTGTATGCTTGGAGGTGTTGCAAGTGTTTGGCTGAGTCTGCAACCACCAAGCAGATGCTGGGCATAATTACAACCCAGTCCAGCTCTTTGTGTATTGGCTGGACTCCCAGATATTAGCCCTTCATTCTTTAGAACTTAAACCACAGTCTTATCTCCTGACATTTTTTGCAGTGTCAGTTGCAGCATTGGCTATTTGGTACTGAATCTGTATTTAGAATGTAGTTTGTTTGTATGTTTGGAGGTCATGACAGACTGCATCCACAACTAGCAATGTACAATCCAGGTATTCAAATATTGTCTACTTATTACTCCTCGAGGAACTGTTAGTATAGTGAGATCATATTCTCTGTGGTTGCCACTGTTCATCACTACACACCTTTTACATCCTGAAACTATATTTTGCTGAGGTCATTAATGTACAATGAAGAATATACAGCTAAAGTGAAGATGCTGTTTTCCAAACATGTACTTGTTGGAAAAATCCTTATGTAAGGACTCCGTTGTACTCCAGTACCGAGCAAACTGGTGATATCCCTTTGACTAGTGAAGTGTTACATTATGGGGTACTTGGTTACTTCATGCTGCCTTACCAGTTTTGTGAAGCGTCATCTGTCAAGTCTGTGATTAGGATGCTGTGAGAGATGGTATGGTCTTGCTAGAATTCTAACTGTGAATGCCTGACAAAAAAAAAAAAAACTTGCAATTTATTTATGAGTCCCCAATACTGTAAAAACACGTTAGGTTGAAAACTATTTTTGCTGAATCCAGAATTCTCCTGTTTCCCCACTGTTTGTTTTGGTGAGGGATGTGTGAGAGTCTTACCCGCTGCCTGCCAAAAAAAAAAAAAAAAGATTTGCAGTGATCACCAATAACACTTTCCAAAGATATTCTGTGATCCACAGCACTGTAATTGTAACTGAATGCAAATTTATCATACTGTATATAGAAAGACATGGTGCATTGTGGTAAAGTCATATCAGTATGGTGTCCCATTCAGGGCATTTTGGAGTATAACAAACTACAGCAGAGTAGTAATCACCTAGAGGTTAGTACTTCCCAGATATAGATGTGATAAAAACATTTTGTTTTACTTTCTGGATGGAGCTTTCTTTTATATTGACAGATTTGTATGACATGCTGCCTGACTTATTCTGTCTTTGTCAAAGCAACTCAAAGGGCATACTCACCAGTTTCAAGACGTGAACATACTAAATAATACTAACTGTATGAATGATTTTGACTAGAATTATTAAAAATGTTCCATAGCACTGGTTGATATTAGTTCATTACAGTAGCTTGGGCTAGGAACAGTATTCCAAGAGTGTTTTGGAGGTAAAAAGAGTGTCTGATAGAATGATGTTTATGAAGCTGGAAATTGATGGTGTAATGATGAATGTTGTTAGTACATATGCTCCACGAGTTGGGTGTGCAGTGGATGAGAGAGAAATTTTGGAGTGAATTGGATGAAGTGGTGATGACTGTACCCAAGGGTGAAAGAGTGGTGATTGGAGCAGATTTCAGTGGGCATGTTGGTGAAGGGATCAGAGGGGATGAGGAGGTGATGGATAGGTATGGTGTTAAAGGAATGCAGAAGGTCAGATGGTTGTGGATTTTGTTAAAAGGATGGACATGGCTGTGGTGAATACGTGTTTTAACAAGAGGGAGGAGCATAGGGTGACACACAAGAGTGGAGGAAGATGCACACGGGTGGATTATATCTTATGTAGGAGGGCCAGTTTGAAGGTGATTGGAGACTGTAAAGTGGTGACCGGGGAAAGTGTAGTTAGGTAGCATAGGATGGTGGTTTGTAGGATGACGTTGGTGATCAAGAAGAGGAGGAGGAGTGTGAGGGCAGCACCAAGGATCAAATGGTGGAAATTGAAAAAGGGTAATTGTGAGGTGGAGTTCAGGGATGAGTTAAGACAGGCACTATGTGGCAGTGAAGAGTTACCAAATAGCTGGGTAACTACAGCAGAGCTAGTAAAGGAGACAGCTAGAAAGGTGCTTGGTATGACATCTGGACAGAGGAAGGACAACAAGGAGACGTGGTGGAATGAGGAAGTACAGGAGAGTATACAGAGAAAGAGGTTGGCAAAGAAGAAGTGGGATTGTCAGAGAGATGAAGAAAGTAGACAGGAGTGTAAGGAGATGAGGTACATGGCAAAGAGAGAGGTGGCGAAGGCTAAGGAAAAGGCATCTAAAGAGTTGTATGAAAGGTTGGACACTAAGGAGGGAGAAAAGGACCCGTACCGATTGGCTAGACAGAGGGACCGAGCTAGGAAAGATGTGCAGCAGGTAAAGGTGATAAAGGATAATGAGGGAAACATACTCACAAGCGAGGAGTGTGTGTTGAGGAGATGGAAAGAGTACTTTTGAGGGGTTGATGAATGAAGAGAATGAGAGGGAGAGAAGGTTGGATGATGTAGGGATAGTGAATCATGAAGTACAATGGATTAGTAAGGAGGCAGTAAGGATAGCTATGAAGAGGATGAAGAATGGAAAGGCTGTTGGCCCAGATGACATACCTGTGGAAGCATGGAGGTGTTTAGGTGAAATGGCAGTGGAGTTTTTAACCAGATTGTTTAATGAAATCTTGGAAAGTGAGAGGATGCCTGAGGAATGGAGAAAAAGTGTTTTGGTACCGATTTTTAAGAATACGGGTGATGTGCAGAGCTGTAGTAACTACAGAGGGATTAAATTGATCAGTCACAGCATGAAGTTATGGGAAAGAGTATTGGAAGCTAGGTTAAGAAGGGACGTGATGATTAGTGATCAGCAGTATGGTTTCATGCCGGGAAAGAGCACTACAGATGCGATGTTTGCTCTGAGAGTGTTGATGGAGAAGTACAGAGAATGTCAAGAAAGAGTTGCATTGTGTTTTTGTAGACTTGGAGAAAGCATATGACAGGTTGCCTAGAGAGGAGTTGTGGTATTGTATGAGGAAGTCAGGAGTGTCGGAGAAGTATGTAAGAGTGGTACAGGATATGTACGAGGGTAGTGTGACAGCGGTGAGGTTTGCGTGGGAGTGACGGATGCGTTAAAGGTGGAGGTAGGGTTACATCAAGGATCGGCTCTGAGCCCTTTCTTATTTGCAATGGTGATGGACAGGTTGACAGACGAGATCAGACAGGAGTCCCCGTGGACTATGATGTTTGCAGATGACATTGTGATCTGTAGTGAGAGTAGGGAACAGGTGGAGGAGAACCTGGAGAGATGGATATAATGCTCTAGAGAGAAGAGGAAGGAAGGTCAGCAGGACTAAGACAGAATATATGTGTGTGAATGAGAGGGAGGATAGAGGAATGGTGAGGACGCAAGGAGGCGAAGGTGGATGAGTTTAAATACTTTGGGTCAGTAGTTCAGAGTAATGGTGAGTGTGGAAGAGAGGTGAAGAAGAGAGTACAGGCAGGAAGGAGTGGGTGGAGAAGAGTGTCAGGAGTGATTTGTGACAGATGAGTACCTGTAAGAGTGAAAGGGAAGGTCTACAAGAGGGTAGTGAGACCAGCTATGTTATATGGGTTGGAGACAGTGGCACTGACAAAAAGGCAGGAGTTTGAGCTAGATGTGGCAGAGTTAAAGATGTTAAGATTTGCACTGGGTGTGACGAGGGTGGACAGGATTAGGAATAAGTATATTAGAGGGTCAGCCCAAGTTGGAAGGTTTAGAGACAAAGCCAGAGAGGCAAAATTACGTTGGTTTGGACATGTGCTGAGGAGGGATGCTGAGTATATTGGGGGAAAAGATGCTAAGGATAAATCTACCAGGTAACAGGAAGAGAGGAAGATCTAAGATAAGGTTTATGGATGTGGTGAGAGAGGACATGAAGGTGGTTGGTGCGACAAGAGCAAGATGCAGGGGACAGGAAGAAATGGAAACAGGTGATCTGCTGTGGCGACCCCTAACGGGAACAGCCAAAAGAAGATGATGATGGTGACAGTGGCTTGGGCTAGACAAGTTGCAGTGTGTGTCATTAATATCGTCACCAGTGCTGTTGCAGAATTTGTAATTAAGATCCTGGTGGCTGTGGAGTCGTGTTACGCAGAATTTGTAATATTATAGTGAACTAATAACATTTTATACTTTAAAATACAATACACCAAAATGAAATGCAAATTAATTTTTTGCTGTGTAGTATTTCATTTCCAAATTATTGTTGAATGTATAGGTATAGTATGGATTGGTCTGGACTTGATGCATGTCATAGTATTATGACGGTCACCCAGGCATTTTGGCTGTATGTAGCTCCTTTTCCTGTTGAGCAGGTGCTGCAGAGTGTTTTTGGTTTTAAGGATGCAGGAATGGGGCCTTCTCTGCCTCTGGTTATTCCCTTACTTCCTTGTCACCCAATTTCTACCCTTCCTGGAATGGCATAACCCCCAGATTGCACCATACTACGCAAGGTATGTCCATTATTATGCAAATCAGCTGCACAGTGAGTGTCTAAAGAATTAGACTAGTAATGTCTCATTGTCAGCCTTGAGGCTGGTGCTTGTCATCTAAAACTTCCTGCATTTATTGCCTAAAACAGTTAGCCTCTTTAATTATTTGGCTACTAAATCAGAAGCCCAAGACCACATCCGGGTCATCTTGCTGGGGGAGGAAGGAGTCACCATATGTGGTAGCATTTCACCCTAGCTACTCAAGGAAGCAGGAGGTAGAAGCTTTTTCATTGCTGTCCTCCTTGAAAATTCTAGCAGTTCAGTGGGCTTATCATGGGGACCAGCATGAAGGTCTGTTATGCAGTCCAGAATACTGCTCATCCACAGAAGGTTAATGAAATGAAGTATTGACATTTGTTAAGGATGGCTTAGCAGTCCTGCTGTGCCCTGTTGTCATCCTCTATAGCAGGGTATCAAGTTTTTGTTCTTCCTTCACCTTGTTTGATGGACTGTGAGAGGTATACCAGAGGGAACCATTTTTGGGGAGATTGTCCCAGGGTATATGCCCTTCCCAACTCCTTATCAGCAACTATCTATTGTCATAGATCAGTCCTCAAATCCCAGACCAGATCTCCATGGTAACACTCACGACCAAAGAAGTTTTATCTCCATGTTTTGCACAGGTCACTAGGACATGCTATTCCAAAGTGAGATTTTTTTGCATGTCCCTGTGGTAATAGGGCCATATCCCATCTCCCATCTCCCATAGTGTAGTGCTCAGGAAGAGTAATCCCACTCTTTCTACTGAGGAAGAGGTTTGGTTGCACACTGAATGGGTTCAGACTGCTACAAAGGAAATATCGTCTTTGAATGGTAAGTTTTTTAGATTTAAACATTTGGCATTCTAGAAACAATAAAACTGAATCCCAGAGGTGGTGACTGAAAGAGGTTTTTAATGAAAAGAGAGTTAATATGGCAGCTTAGGCTGAATGCCACTTTACCCACTGGCTTAAATGAGCAGGTTTCCTTTAAATCTATTTTAAATGAGAAGGCAGAGAGAACTTTAGCTACTTTTATATTTATATTTTATATACATTCCTTTTAAGCTTATTGAATTGTTTTGTTTGTATTGAACAGATGCTGTTGGCTATGATCTATTAGCACAATAATGGAACTTTAAGACAGGATTATTTGTTGAGGTTCAATTAATTAATTGATTGGAGGATACCTTGTAAGGTATTTGTAGTGAATACTGCACCGTGAATTTTATCTGATGAAGTGTCTGTTTATGGGACGAAAGCGCTCATCTTTGTTTTCTTATATTCACAAATTGTCAGCTTTTGAACCTCGTGTGAGTTGGATTGGGTATAATTTATTTTTGTGGTATTGTGGTTACCTGCATGACTTTTTGGTTTCTTGTTTATTAATTGTGGATTCTGCTCAGAGGGAGTAGTGCTGACAATGGATTCTTCTGAACTTCTACCTACCAGGGAATCCCTGGTTAATAATTCTGGGCAAAGTTCAGAAGTTGTTCACCTTAAAGAGGATGTTGCCTCTTTAAAAGGTGAATTGACCCAGTTGATTGAACTTTTGATGCAGACTGAGGATTGAGGTACATTAAGGAAAGTGGGCGGTACTGTACCTTCTCCCATTTGTGTAGGAAGTGGTGTCCACAGCTCCTCTCCGCAGTTTGTTTCGGCCCACAAAAATAACAGCAGGAGCAATGGGGAGTCTGTTCAAGCTGGAAGAAGAGGTATCGTCAAAGAAGGTGCCTCTTTTCAGAATAAATCCAATTTTAAGAGCACAAGTAACGTTAACAGACCAGCCCACGGAACGATAAGAAAGCGTCTGCTAATGGAATTATCAGGTACTGGCTTTAAATCTGTGAAAACATATGCCAGAGTAGTTGAGCAAGCAGAGAAGGTTATTGATGTTAATGGTGGAATGGAGGAGAGTGCCGTTCCACAATTTAAGCCTATTATTGACATGACTTTTAATTTTAATCCTAGAGAAGGTGTTGTTCCTAAGGGGAACAAGTATGAACATTTCAAAGACTTTCCGACTTTATAGGATCTGATTTTTATGTTGGACAGAAAGTTATATGAGTTCAGATTACAAATTGAGAACAGCTACCATAGGAGAATGTATTAAATTAAAAATTGTTCCCCAAGGTTTGCATATTAATAGTGAGTTAATAAAAGATTTTATTGAATTTTTTGATAAATGTGGTTTGAATTATAATGATGGTGTATTGAGCGTACTAGGTCCTAAAGTAGATAAGCTAAATCAAAGTATTTTATGTGATTTAGTGTTTTCAGAGCATATGTTTTTATATGAAAGGGTGTTCGCCACAATTGATAAAAAGTGTCAAAATTTTTTTATTAAGAAACAATGGAAGCTCGAAAGGGACATTAAACAATATTCCCAGAATAAAGCATATTCCATTCCCAACACACAGGTCGATAAATGGGGAAAGAAGAGGGTTTTAGTGGTAGAAAAAGACCAGTCACCACCCAAATCTAGAAGTGGATCTTACAGTGAACGGGTGGGGTTGGGGGGGGGTAGATGAATTGGATTAATTTTCACATAGGCTACAGGATTTTTATCCACTACATCGCTTCGAGAGATTAGCCAGCAAATCCAGGCAGGTTTTAGATTTGGGGCAACATCAGGATCATCCCCAAGGTAATTTAAGGCCATAGGATATTTATCCACTACGTCAGTCTGAGAAATTTGCCAGCAAATCCAGGCAGGTAGTAGATATGCCAGCAAATCCAGGCAGGTAGTAGATATGGGGCAACATCAGGATCATCTCCCTGGGAAATGCAATCAAAATGTAGGGATGGTGAGGAGGATAGAATAGTTTTTAGTAATGGTGGTGTTACAGGATCTTACAAAGTCTTTAAGATATACAGTTACACAGAAGTATCCATGGTTAGGAACATTTCACTTTATTTTTGAAGGGCTTTAAGTTTATTCATACCAGGGATGTTAACATAGTGGATTTCATACTAGAATTAAAACTGTTTACTAGAAAGTTGAATTTGGAGACATTTAAGGACCAGGCAGGAATGGACAATAGGGTAGTTTACACTTCATCTTAAAAAACATAGTACTTTCAATCCACCTCTAAACCCTATTATTAAAGCTTTTGAGAAGGCAGTGATGAAATATGTGTATAAGCTGTTCTCTCAGGATAAGAGATTCCTATCAAATTTAACTAAGAAGGAAAGAGTTTTTAAATATGTTTGGTAATAATAACAGTATAAGAGTCATGAAGCTAGATAAAGGGGGAGGGGTTGTGATGTTTAACACTGAAGATTATAACAGTGCCATGACCATTTTATTGCATAATAATGCTATATATTCTCATGTATCAAAAAAACTCCCAGATTTATATTGCTTCTAGGTGGACTGATTCTCATTTAGAAGAATACTTGTTGGATAATAGAATAGATGTAGGTGTTTATGAAGTCAACCCAACCCCATTATCCCAATATTTTTGGGATTCCCAAAGTACACGTGTAGAGAGTCCCTCCTTTTAGCCCAGTTGTATCTGCCAAATGATCAAAGACCCATCCTTTAGCAGTGCAGATAGATCATTGGGTTAAAGAAGTGGTGGTAAATACAATGCACCAAATTTGAATAAGGACTCATGGGATTTTGGGGGGAAAATTAAAGCAAAGTATATAGAAAAGAGATTTAATTTTTTGACAGTTGATGTAGTCAATCTCTTTTCTGTGATTCCCAAAAAAGAAGGGTTGGAGTATTTTCAGAATATTTTACATCAAAAGTCTACCTTGCCCAATGAATTAATTTCTATTACTAGTTATGAAACTGGTTTTAGAGAACAATTTTATACATTTTGAGGGGGGATATGATCAACAAATTACTGGAGTAGCAATGGGTGCAGCATGTGCCCCAGTATTTACAAACTTGGTTATGTTAGGTTGGGAAAATGAGTTTTCAGCAGCCATAGTTTTTGCATCACTGTTTCGGGTTCTTGGGTGACAAACTTATTATGTGCCATGGGTCAGTTGATGAGATTACAGCATTTGTAGATCATCTGAATTGCTGCACCAGTTATTTTAAATTTACTATGTGTTGGAAAAAGGATAGTATAGCAATAACCCACGCCTGGGTGTGGGTAATGCTAAATTTACCCACGGTTGGCGTGGTTTGGTCCCGAGGCCCGAGGACCAAACAAAGCCAACCGTGGGTAAATTTAGCATTACCACACCCAGAAGTGGGTTATTGCTATTATACCATGACATTATTTAAGAAAAGAAACTAATACTTTTCTTAAATAATGGCATAGTATAATGCCTGTTTACTGCCCTTCGCGGATGTCTGGCATCCGGCAGTTCTGATGTACTGCGCCTGCGCGGTACATCAGAGTTGAGCAAACGGAGAAAGCAAGATCTCCGTTGCTTTTTATGTCTCGCTATGTTAAATGAGTTTAACATAGCGAGACAGTTTAAAATAAGCAACGGACATCTCCGTTGCTTATTTTAAACTGTCTCGCATGTTAAACTCATTTAACATAGCGAGACATAAAAGCAACGGAGATCTTGCTTTCTCCGTTGCTTTTAAACCTGTCTCGCTATGTTAAATGAGTTTAACATAGCGAGACAGCTTTAAAATAAACAACGGAGATCTCCGTTGCTTATTTTAAAGCTGTCTCGCTATGTTAAACCCATTTAACATAGCGAGACAGTGTTTTAAAAAACGAGTTATACTAATGGAAAAAAGTCCGGGCGACCGGACCTTTTTCCATTAGTATAACTCGATTTACAACGGGCACGCTGGCCAATCAGCGTGCACGTTTTGGAGGGGGGGGTCATGGTATAATATAAGTTATTTGGATACCTGCATTTCTCATACAGGTTGTGGTTTCAAATCTAACGTTTTGTAGTAGTTACTTGCACTCTTCTAGTACTCACCCACATTTTCAAGTGAGACATTTGGTAATAGGGAAGGCCATACATATTGCAAGGATGACATCCGAGGTAGGGGATGTTTGGGGTGAACTTGAAAAATTAAAGGAGATGTCCTTCAATAGGGGTTATCCAGAAAAAAAAATGCTTGAGGGGATTATTAGTGAGGTGTACCAAGGGTGGAGTGTTAAATTTCAACACCTGTAGTTACTGGGTTAGAAACACCAGTGGAAGGCTGTAGAAATGCTAGGTTTGAGAAAACGTTAATACTTGAGTATAACCAAATATGCTAGTAACAGCAGAGAAACTGTAAAAAAAAAAAAAACTGGAATATTTTCATGATTAATAAAGAATTATATGAACTGGTTCGGCAAAAACATGATCACATATAAAACTGGAAAAAAATTTCAAACAATTGTTTGAGAGTGGCTGATCTTATGCCACATCTAAGAATAGGGACACTGGCCCTTGTGGCAGATGGTAAACAGTGTCCATCCTTAAAAAGGGAACATAGTTTGATTTTGGAAAATGTTTTGCAGAGTAGGCTGAATTTTCAAGATGGGAATTTTGTAGTACTTCTAGATTGGTTTGTTTGGCCAAATGTAATGGATGTCCTGCTTTCAATATAGGAAAGACGAAGAGAGCTTTGAAAAATAGGATATATGAGCACATTTATTACATTTCCATAAAAAAGGAGACTAGCATTCTATCACATGTAGAAAATTTTCCCATTTTACATTTGGCATTCTAGAACAATACAACTGAATCCCAGAGGTGGTAACTGGAGGAGGTTTTTAGTGAAAAGAGACTTGATATGGCAGCTTAGGCTGAATGCTAATTTACCCCCAGTTTAAATAATCAGATTTCCCTTAAATCTGTTTTAAATGAGAAGGCAGCTTTTATTTAAGGCAGAGAAGAGAGAACTCGGCTACTTTTATATTTTATATTCCTGTTAAGCTTATTGAGTGGTTTTGTTGCTGTTGGAACAATGCTACAGGCTATGATCTATTAATACACTAATGGAACTTTAAGAAGTAGGATTGTGTATTAAGGTTCAATTAATTAATTGATTAATTTAAGTGGGAGGGTGCCAGAGGGTGCCATGTAAAGTATTTGCAGTATATATGAAACGTTTACCCACCCCTGTTAAAATGCCAGGTTTTTGTGATATAAAAAAATGAGACCACAATAAATAATTTCAAAACTTTTCCCACCTTTAATGTGACCTCTATAACCTGTACAATTCAATTGAAAACCAAACAAGTCTTTTAGGGAAAAAATATAAAAAAATGTGCAATGTCCTGGTTGTATAAGTGTGCATACCCTTAAACTAATACTTTGTTGAAGCACCTTTTGATTTAATTACTGCATTCGGTCTTCTTGGGTACCTTAAACTAATACTTTGTTGAAGCACCTTTTGATTTAATTACAACATTCGGTTTTCTTGGGTAGGAGTATTACCAGCATGACAGTCTTGACGTGGCAATATTTGCCTACTCTTCCTTGCAAAAGCGCTCCAAATCTGTCAGATTGTGAGGGCAACTCTTGTGCACAGCCCTCTTCAGATCACCCCACAGATTTTCTATTGGATTTAGGTCTGGGCTCATTCCAAAACTTTAATTTTCTTCTGGTGAAGCCATTCTTTTGTTGATTTGGATGTATGCTTGGGGTCATTGTGGTGTTGAAAGGTGAAATTCCTCTTCATCTTTTTAGCAAACGCCTGAAGGTTTTGGGCCAAAAGTAACTAGTATTTGTAACTGTTCATAATCCCTTCCACTTTGACTAAAGCCCCAGTTCCAGCTGAAGAAAAGCAGCCCCAAAGCATGATACTGCCTCCACCATGCTTCACCGTGGGGATGGAATTCTTTTGGTGAAGCGAAGTGTTGTTTTTGTGCCAAACGTACCTTTTGGAATTGTGGCCATAAAGTTCAACCTTGGTCACATCAGACCGTAACACATTTTCCCACATGCTTTTGGGAGACTTGATGTATTGTTTTGCAAATTTTAGCCGGGCCTGGATGTTTTTCTGTGTAAGAAAAGGCTTCCGTCTTCAACCCTACCCCATAGTCCGGACATATGGAGAATATGGGAGATTGTTGTCACATGTAGCGCACAACCAGTTACTTGCCAGAAATTCTTACAGCTGCTTCAGTGTTGCTGTAGGTCTCTTGGCAGCCTCCCTGACCAGTTTTCGCCTTGTCTTTTCATCAGTTTTGGGGAGATGTCCGGTTCTTTGCAACGTCACTGTTGTCCCATATTTTCTCCACTATTTGATGACCATCTTCACTGTGTTCCATTGTATATCCAGTGCTGTGGAAATCTTTTTGTACCCTTCTCTTGAATGATAACTTTCAACAATGAGATCCCTTTGATGCTTTGTAAGCTCTCTGCGAACCTTGGCTTTTGTTGTAGCAGGCAATTGAGTAAATGTCAGGAAAATCCTACTAGGACAGCTGGACTTTATTTGGGGTTAATCCGAGCCTCTTTATTTGTTGGCAGGTGTGTACCTAAGGAGACTGATGGCTGTAATTAAATCAAAAGGTGCTTCAACAAAGTATTAGTTTAAAGGTGCAGCACACACAACAAAGCATTAATTTAAGGGTGTGCACACTTATGCAACCAGCATATTGTACGATTTTTATTTTTTATATATTTTTTTCCTTAACAGATTTTTTCATTTGAATTGTACAGGTTATAGGTCACATTAAAGGTGGGAAAAGTTTTGAAATGATTTATTGCAGTCTCGTTTTTTTTATATCACAAAAACCTGGCATTTTAACAGGGGTGTGTAAAACTTATTTGTATCTACTGTATAGTGAATACTGCACCATGAATTTTATATAAAGTCTCTGTTTATGGGACGAAAGTGCTCTTCTTTGTCTTTTTACATTAATACATTGTCAGCTTTTGAATCTTGTGTGTGTTGGATTGGGTATAATTCATTTTTATGGTATTGTGGTTGCCCGCACGCCTTTTTGGTTTCTTGTTCTTTTAGATATAGTCTTTTTCTTTGCCCTTTCTTGTGCATTTCTGTTTTCTTGTTTAATGCAATAATTTTTGGATTCTTTTTTTTTTTTTTTGGTAGAAACATGTATAGCCATTTGTTATGTATGGAGCCACATTATTTTATGGCATTCAGATAAGCATAGAGTAATAGAGTTTTTAACATGCTGGTGATAATATATATAGAATAATAGCTGAAAAATGACTCCTGTAGGTAGCCTTCCGCATATGAAAACTATAATAATTGTGTGACCACAGTGGCATGAAGGGATGGTAAAACTGTCCTTCACCCCAAGCTGCTCAGCACTCCATATCTGATTGTTGGTATGGCAACATTAAAAAAAAAAAGAAAATAAAAAAAGCAGGATATTGTGTAAAGCTTTATGTGACAGAAATGTGAAATCAGAAGTTACAAATGTTTGAAGTTTAAGTTCATACTGCCAGTACAGTATTGAGGGAAGCAAGTAGCAAACCTCAGATGTTAAGTTGTCTATCTCGCCTTCATTCTTGCTGGATGGGTTCGGAGCCGACCTCGGCTCCGACTCGGCCACTCTAAAAGCTCGAGAGTTGGTTCCACCGGCTCGAGGCTCCCCTTATATCCCACAATGCTAGGCGAGAGTTACCTCAGATCTCGTTTGCCGCTACAGCTTCGAGGTTGGTTGTTTCTACCGGTTCCTGGTGAGTACTATTTTCTTGTGTCTATTGTCTGGGGCCTTTGCACCTGCAGGACTCCTGTGCTGTGTGCCATGGCTTCAGCCCCAGGGTCCTGCAGGAAAGAAAGAATAAATTAATTCTTAGAGGCTTACTCAAGCCAGAGGATTCCCTGTCTGTTTCTACAGGGAAGCCCTCTAAGGCATCTAGGTCTTCGGCTCCGGCATCTGAGCCGAGACCTAAGGTTTCTCAACCTTTGCCTTCATCGGCTCCGGCTGGAGCCGATAAGTCTCAGTCCACAGTTTCTGTGGCTCCCTCGGCTCCGGCCGGAGCCGAGGTTATAGAAGTTCCCGTGTCGGCTCCGACCAGACCTTCGGAGCCGACAACTAGGAAGAGGTCCAGGTCACCATCTCTTGGCTCCGTTCATTCGGCTCCAGGATCTCCCCTGCTGTCTGAACGGAGCCAAAGGTCTCACTCCTCTAGGTCATCGAGGCTGTCGGATCATGACCTTCAGAGGGTAGTGAGTCGACTACTTAAGTCCGAGGCACTGGCCCAGATGCTTCAGAGCCCGACTCATCAGTCGATGCCTGCCCCGGTCCATCAACCTATTCCTCCTTCGACTCTCTTGAGTTCGGAGCCGGGTCGTGTCGGAACCGAGACTGTGATTACGTCGGAGCCGATACAATTGTCTTCGGCTCCGTCGTCGTCTCCGTTTTCTTCTTTGGAAGAATCTCGGCGCCGGACTTCCCTCGTCGGCTCAGAGGGGGTGAGTGGCATCGGACCCTTGTCCGACCCCCCTCTCCCTCTCGGGGCTTCGGCGCTGGTGAGTTCGGCTCCGACATCGGCCTCGGAGCCATCACTGTCAGTGCCGAGGGGGGTTCTTAGCTTCTCGGAGCGGGGACCTCTGGCTCTGCCTGACAGGGGTGCAATCGAGGTCATGCGGAGTGTGTTAGAGCCTGGCTCTACTCCACAGTCGGCTCCGTCCGCCCCTCCCTCTATGGTGCCTCAGGCTAAGTCGACTCACTCCCTCATCCCGGACCGCAGAGAGCCAGCTCCTCAGGAGCCCCTGTGGGGATTTCATCCTCTTCCGAGGCCTCTCCTGATTTGGCAGAAGAGCCCCTCGGAAGAGGAAGTGTAAGAGGAAACACATTGACTCACCTGAGTCCATCACGTCAGACACAGATTTGGATGATTCTGAGGGTTCCCCGTTCCCCTTCTGAAGATGTCTCATTTGCAGACATTCTGGAGATCCTGAAACAGAGGGGAAATTGGCCAGCCCTCAACCCTTCGGAGGACGAATCTGTGTATCTTGAGGCGTTGGCTCTCGTCCTTCCACCTCCTGGGTGTCCCCCCTTGACCCCCTCATGCAGGTGGTTGCTAAGAAGGCATGGACGGCTCCTGATTCAGTGGACCCCACTACCAGGAGACCCTCTAAGTTCATAACAGCTCCAGCAGACAAACAATTTTTAACAAAAGGAGTTTCTGTGGATGCTATGGTGGTAGCTGCTGCCACAAAGAAGGAACTAGCTGATCCTTCAGTACCTGTCCATCCACCTAACAAGGAATCTAGGTCCATGGATAGGTACGGGAAGCGGATGTTCTCCTCAGCGACATTTACCATGCGTTCGCTGAACTACCTGTGCCATTTTACTCGGCTTCAAAGGGACTTGATCAAGGAAGCGAGTGAAATGTTAAAGGATCCTACAGCTGCGGGTTTTCAAGACAAGATGAACACGCAGCTGGCTACCCTTAATTCCATATCCAACTCCTCCATGCGCCTCCTTTCTTACGCGGCTGATGGAGCGAGCAGAGCCGCAGGGACAGGTGTGGCCTTACGTAGGCACGCCTGGATGCGGCTATGCAATTTTGCGGACCCCTTCAAGACGTCTTTCACGAACTCCCCTTTTGATGGATCATCTCTCTTTGGTCCTCAAGTGAAAGAAACCCTGACTAGGTGCGAGACTGATGGCAAGACCCTTTCTGCCGTCGGAGTCCGTTTTCAACTCCTTCCAGGCCTTACCCCAAAGGCCAGAAGGGTGGAAAGATGTGGTTCCGTAAACAATCTCAAGGGACTTCGCCTGACGCACAGAGTCGTTTTCCTACCAGAGGCAGAGGTGGGAATAACAATGGTAGACGCCGCCCTAGGGGCAGGGGGTCCGCAGAACCAGGGCAATCGGGAAGCCTTCCTGACAAGCCCTTTCAGCATCCCTGAGGTGTTGCCCGACTGCCCATCTTCGGAGGCAGTCGGGAAGATTGTCACTGTACCCAGAAGCCTGGCTATCCCTGACTCAAGACAAATGGGTACAGTCCATCATTTCGAAGGCTATTCTATCCCCTTTCTTCGCTTTCCAAATCAGTCAAAAATCCCTTCCAGATGTTCCACCCGCTCAAAGGGATCTAGCAGCTTTGGAAATTTCAAAACTGCTTGCAAAAGAGCAATTCAGCCAGTGCCAGCAGACCAACAAGGATCCGGAATCTACTCAAGGTTCTTTTTAGTTCCAAAGAAAACAGGGGACTGGAGACCAATTTTGGATCTCAGTGTCTTGAACAAATCAGTCAAGAAAACAAGATTTCGGATGGTCACGCTGCAATCCATCCTTCCCCTTTTGGGCAAAGGAAACTGGATGTGCTCTATAGACCTTCGGGATGCGTACTACCACATAAAAATGAACAGACGCTCCAGAAGATTCCTCCGCTTCAGGCTGGGAACCAGTCATTTTCAGTTCAGGGCCCTGCCCTTTGGTCTCATCACTGCCCCCCGGGTGTTTACCAAATGCATGGCAGTGGTAGCTTCTCACCTGAGACGACAAGGATTCCAGGTTTTTCCATATTTGGACGACTGGCTCCCCACAGCTTCCACCAAGCATCTCCTTCTGATGGCCAGAGATTACACTTTTCGCGTTTGTCAAAAGCTGGGTATTTCAATAAATTGCGAAAAGTCTGTTTTGTCGCCTTGTCGTACTATTACCTACATAGGCGCAAATCTAGATACAATAAACATGTCTGCAAGGCTAACACATCAGAGAATATCAGACCTTCACAAATTGGTATCACTCCTTCTCAACAACAACAGAATCAAAGCCAGGTTAGTTCTAAAGGTGTTGGGAATTATGGCAGCGGCCATACCTCTGCTTCCATTAGCCAGATACCACATGCGGATCCTTCAGTGGATGCTTTTTACTCAATGGTCATACCAGGAACTTCCAATGTCTCACACCATTGTGATCACGCAAGCGTGCAAAAAGCATCTCATGTGGTGGATGTCTTCCCCAGCTCCTGTCGGAAGACCCTTTGTTCCACCTCCTCCGGTTGCTACTCTGACAACGGATGCCTCCCTGATCGGGTGGGGGGGGCATTATCAGGGCAGGACAGTCCAGGGCACATGGCAATCAAACGAATGCCACTTGCACATAAATGTTCTGGAGATGAGAGCAGTGCTTTTAGCGTTGCAAGCCCTTCAAGACTCTCTTCCCTTGGGAACAATTGCAATCCAGACAGACAATATGTCTGTAGTGTGGTACATCAACAAACAAGGCGGAACCAGATCATACCCCTGTGTCGAGAAGCACTCAGACTGTGGCAATGGGCGATTTCTTCTCAGCGGTTTCTGATAGCAACGCACATCCCCGGGAAGTCCAATCATATTGCGGACAAGTTGAGCAGAGCTATACTCATGCCTCACGAGTGGTCTCTGAAAGACTCTGTAGTGAGAGAAATTTTTCTCAAGTGGGGTCAGCCTTGCTGCGATCTTTTTGCTACTCCCCAAAACAGCAAGTGCAGAGAATATTTCACTCTATTCCCTTTACCAGGCCAACCCAGCAGAGACGCTCTAGTCCAAGTTTGGCCCCGGGGACTTCTGTATGCATTTCCTCCTTTCCCACTGATCTCTCAAGTAATACAGAAAGCTATCGCTCAGAAGTCCTCATTGATCCTCATTGTTCCTTACTGGCCTCGACAAGTGTGGTTCCCCTTTCTACATCGTTTTCTCTTGGAGCGACCGTGGAATCTGGACCTAGTTCCAGATCTTTTGATCCATCAGTCGGGTCAGTTTCATCGCTCCCTCCCCTCTCTGAACCTCACTGCTTGGTTCCTCCAGTTCCAACCTTAGCCAGGCTTCCTCAGTTGTCTCACTCTGTTAGAGATATATTGATAGCTTCCCATAAATCTTCCACTCGAAAGATTTATTTGAGTAAGTGGAAACGCTTTTCATATTGGGCTCAAGGAAAGGACATAGATCCTTTCACCGCTTCCATCCAACTAGTCCTTGATTTTCTAGCTGAACTCTTCCATGCAGGTTCATCTCCCTCTGTTCAATTGGCAGCTATTTCTAATTTTCATGTGGGTATTTCTGAATCTGCCCTAATGTCCCACAAACTCTGCAAAGCCTTTTTGAAAGGAGTTTTTCTTCTCAGACCTCCTATAAGAAATCCTCCTTCTCCTTGGGACCTAAATTTAGTTCTTGCTTCTTTGATTCTTCCCCCTTTCGAACCTGCAGCTTCCTGTTCCTTAAAATTGTTATCATGGAAAACTCTTTTTCTGGTAGCTATTACATCAGCTAGAAGAGTTTCAGAGCTTCAAGCACTCAGTTGCCGCCCTCCGTATCTGTTGTTTCATAAGGACAGAGTATCCTTACGAACTAACCCGTCCTTTTTGCCTAAGGTGGTCTCGACATCAAATCTAAACCAAAGCATTGACCTCCCTGTCTTTTTCCAGAGTATTCCAATAGGTCTGAACAAAAATTACACTGCCTGGATGTTCATCGTCAATTGAGGTACTACTTGGATAGAACAAAACAATTCAGAAAATCTGATCAGCTGTTTGTCTCCTATCACGGAAAGCAGAAAGGGACTTTCAGTTTCAAAGGTATCATTATCCAGATGGCTAACATCTTTGATTTCCCTGGTATATGAAATTAGACAACAAAAATTGCCTAATAAACCTAAAGCCCATTCCACCAGAGCTTTGGCTACTTCTTTAGCCTTCCAAGACAGACTGCCTATTGACACCATTTGTGCAGCGGCTACTTGGGCTACTCCTCACACTTTTATTTCTCATTATAAGTTGGATTTAGCTTCTAGGCATAGAGCTAATTTTGGTTCCACTGTTCTCAGGAGTCTGTTCCGTTAGGCCACCCGGGACAAGGTGCTAGGGACGCGGTCCCATCCAGCAAGAATGAAGGCGAGATAGACAACTTAACATATAGAAGTTGTCTTACCATAACGTTCCATGTTAGTTGTCTTCTTCTCGCCTTCTTCTTGCGTCCCACCCTCCTTCCCCCTGGCCTGGACAGACCTAGAGGAGTTGTGATCGTGACCTCTCTTTCTACCACCTCTTTCTTAGGCATATGCTGTTGTGCATATTTCCTGGATCAGGATGTAGGTCACCCTTCTTTCTTCCTGTTGTTAGAGGTGGACTCTGTTTTAGAGTTATTCTGTTACTATTATAAGCTGGGGTTAGCTTACAAACGAGATCTGAGGTAACTCTCGCCTAGCATTGTGGGATATAAGGGGAGCCTCGAGCCGGTGGAACCAACTCTCGAGCTTTTAGAGTGGCCGAGTCGGAGCCGAGGTCGGCTCCGAACCCATCCAGCAAGAAGAAGGCGAGAAGAAGACAACTAACATGGAACGTTATGGTAAGACATAACTTCTATTTCTTGCAATAGGAAGTATGCGGATTTCTTGATTAACATATTTGATTGATGTTGTTAATGGCAGTTCAGTTCAGCTTCAGTTCATTTTTACTGTATTGGAGATTTGGAGTGTCCATATGTTTCATTCTCTGTGGAGCACTAGTTTTGCAGGTACAGAGCAGAAAGTACAGGTATACTTGTATTCCTGTTTGCTATCTGCCAGGAAGGAAGAGTCCAAAATTACCATTCCTTCTTTGTAAGTTTGCTGGAAAACCTAAAATAGAATTGGTATGATTGAATTGTATCCCAAAAATGGTTATAGCTTGGATAGGACCATATGATATATATAATATCAGCCAATCTCTCTTTTTTTAACCTACCTTTGGGTCAGACCAACTCCCCTTGCAGACAAACCGTGATTGATTAAATTGCAAGTCAGCTCACATGATACCTTCAGAGGTTTAATGTCTCTCTTACAGTGCACCATATAAAAGTTGTCCAGAATTTCTTAATGTCTCAAAAGCTCCAGAGACTAGAGCACACATTTTCTTCATTGTTAGTAATCTGAAGCAAAGAATTCTTTTTAGTGATTTATACAAGAATGTAAGATTTGACTTAAAGGTAAGAAGTAATGCAGGCTGGCATGCTGCATGACCGAGAATTTTGAAAAATGGTAGTGCAGAAAGTAGATTAAAGCACGTACTTCGTACTTTTAGTGCAGTTGAGCTCATTGTTCTGGGTTGCAAAGTTGTTATAAGTGGATCCCTTACCTCTTCTTCCTTCTTAGGAAGTTCAATATTTATCGGCATTGCTGTTAATCCTTTCCTCGCAGATCCAGTGAACATCTGTCCCTCACAAGGTCAGCAGTGGTAAGTTGGTACCAACCATTAAAATAACCGGTGGCGCAGTCTTCCAATGGAAGTGAGACTCAGTCAAGACTAGCAGTGATCGTGATGGATATTTCTGCACAGGTATGAGTTCAGTGGATCCCAGCCAGTTAAATATTGGTCCAGTTAATATATTTAGCAATCCCCACCCCCACTGACACTTCCTTAGTGAAAGCGTACTGTATGCAATTTTAGCTGATGTCAGTTCACAATGTTTTTGTTGGACAGGTGCCTTTTCCATAGTCATTTCCATAGGCATGTTTGCTGCTGGTGCCTGCGGTATTCAGCAGCCTGAATATAAAATAAAGTGCAGCCCATTTTGCTAAATATTATAGTGAGGCAAGTGTGTCACAGCCAGGACCTGCTGTGCATGTAGCTTTTTTAGTTATTATTTTTTTTTTTAATTCAGTCTTAACACCATCATGGCAGGCAGGCCTCTGTCCTTTTGCATCAACCAGCAACACCTCTACACTTGCTTGTGTTTTCACTTCCTCAGTTGTCATACTTTCCTTTGACAGTGAATTGAGATTGTTGGACAAATATTGTAAGAAGGAAAGGAAAGACAAGATGGCAGGACAGGTAAAGTAAAAAGGGAAGATAGGTTAAGGTAATTTTTAATCTGAAGTAGGAGATTCATTTGTCAGCAACCTGTGGGTATGGATCCGATATCGGATCCGAACTGGCATGGTTTATCCAGCTATGGATCGGAGCTCCTAGCTCCTCCCCTCACCCATAATGCCCTGCTCTCCCTACATGACCTCAGATCTAGTTTGCCGCGTTCATGGTGACAGCTGGATTTTGAGCTCCTATCAGCTAAGTGCTTTTTTGTTGTTTTAAGAAGGGTTTTTTCTGTCAAAAAATTCATAATTTGTGTGAAAGTTTTAGGTTTTCCCTCTTTTAATCTAATTTTTTGTTAACTTGGTTATATTTGTAGTACCCTCCCCTCGCTGGTGCGTAGCTTGTGTGCGTGTGTATTGTTTGGGGCCTTCTGTGTGAGTGCTTAGTTTAATTACTTTGCTTTACTTTAAAAAAAAAAAAGTAAGTTAGTGAATATGTCTGAGGCCCCAAAGGCAATCTTTTCAAAATACTCCGAGTGTGGCCATAAGCTATCTCCTGCTGATGGCCACACTCGGTGCGTTCGATGCCTTGGGGTTGAACACCTCACTTCTGGGTGTTCAATCTGTGCAGGGTTCAACCCCATGGCATTGAAGGAGCGGAGGTCGAAGCTGGTCTTGGCGGGACTCTTGCCCCCGGACTCAGCTTCGGCCCCCGCCCCGTTGGTAGTTACTGCTCCGGCAGTTCCTGCCTTGCCTGCTTCCCCTCCTCCTCCCGGGATTCAAACTCCCTCTACAGGTTCGGAGGAGAGGGAAGCCATGAAGAAGGACCGGAGAGAGAAGCACCACAAGCGGCGGGCCGAGACATCCGTCTCGGCCCCGCCGGCTAAGCGGGCTTCTCCTCTGGCCTCTCTGGCTGCTGGCTCTCCTCCTCCTCGGCTCCGGTCCCCTTGTTTTTCGCCGGGGCCTGAGGATGAGGAGACCCGACCTCCTTCGAGGCTATCGAGGCGGCACTCAAGGCCTACCTCGGTAGCCTTGTCGAGGTCTACCTACAGCCTCTCCGACGCTGATCTGGACCGGATGATGCGAAGGTTCATCCAGGCCCAGATGCAGATGGGAGTGCTCCTGCCTCGACCCCATTTTTCAAGCCTATAGCTCCTTCTCCGACCCGCTACCCGGGTTCGGAGCGCTCTGAGCCGGGCAGCTTTGGAGCCGGGGGTGGGTCGGCGCCAACAGTACTGGGTACTTCGGATCCGACCTTGCCCTCGAGTTTGGCGGATCCGACCTCTCGGAGCCTTGGCCCGAGCTTCGGATCCGAGGGACTCAGTGTGCCTTCGGCGCCGTCCCTGTCGGAGCGCACTGTTCCCTCGGATCCGAGGGGCTCGGCGCCGGCTCCGATCCACTCGGATCCGAGGGGGAGCCGACTTTCAGATCCTATAGTCGAGGCTGGCTCCCCCTCGGCTTTTGATGTAGTGGAGAGGGCTCTGTTGAGGACATCCGGACCCCCGGTCCTTGCTTCGGCTCCGTCCCGCACTCCATCTGCTCTGGGCCAGGCTTCCGTCACCCGGCCACTGGGACAGCCCGCTTCACTGCCCCAAGCAGTTCCCTTGGATCTGGACATTGCTGGCGAGGGCTCCTCGGACAGCCCCCCCAAGGAAGCACCTCGCAAGCATACGTGTAAGAGGAGGCACATAGACTCCCCCGAGTCTTTAACTGAAGACACTGACTTGGAGGAAGGGGAAGGCTCCCCAAGATCACCCCATGAGGATGTCTCCTTTGGAGACATCATGGAAATGTTACGGATAAGAGGTGGGTGGTCTGCCCCAAAGTCTTCCTCGGACGAGTCCGTGTTCTTGGAGGCATTTGAAGCGGTCCCATCCTACCTCTTGGGTGTCCCCTCCTGCTGACCCCCTGGTGGACCTTATTACCACCAGGGCGTGGAAGGAACCGGACACCGTGGAGCCAATCCCCAAGAGGACGGACAGGATCCTTAGCCCCCCTGCTGACTATGCCCACTGGAGCAAGGGACCCCCGGTAGATGCCATGTTGTCGGCAGCAGCCACTAAGAGGGAACTCGCTCAGTAGAGTCCCTCAGTCCATCCCCCGAGCAAGGAGTCTCGGATGATGGACCGTTTGGGGAAGCGAATGTTTAGTTCAGCGACCTTCTCAGTGAGGGCGCTCAACTATTTGGCACATGTCATTAGGATGCAGCGCGATCTTATCAAGGAATACGCTGCATCCCCCCCAGAGTCCATGTCGGAGGAGGACAAACTTTTGCACTCCACCCGTATGGCCACTCTTCGTTCCGTGACCAACACCTCTATGCGGTTACTTTCCCATGCTACCGAGGGAGCCGCTAGAGCTGCAGGAGTGGGCCTAGTCACAAGACGCCAGGCCTGGCTCCACCACTGCGATTTCACAGAGCCCTTCAAGGCGTCATTCGCGAACGCCCCCTTTGACGGTTCTGCCCTTTTTGGCAAGACGTTTCGCGACACCTTGGTTCAGAGCGAGGAGGACGGGAAGACGCTGTCTGCCGTCGGAGTCCGCTTCTCTGTGCCCCAGAGGTCCTACTCTAGGAACCAAAAGGGCCAGAAGAAGATGTGGTTCCGGAAGTCGCAGCAATCCCAACCCGCTCCGGACAACCAGTCCTTCCGCGGCAGAGGAGGACAGGGAGGATGCCACCCTAGGGGCAGAGGGGCTCCCAGGAACTTTGGGTCCAGAGAACCTTTCTCTGAACGGCCCACGCAGCAACCCTGAGGGGTTGCCCGACTGCTCCACTCTGGAGGCAGTCGGGGGACATTTTTCGGAGCACCTAGCGGCATGGGAGTCCATTACATCGGACCGCTGGGTACTCCAGATCATATCCAGAGGTTACAAAATCCCCTTTCTTCATGTCCCAAGATTCAAAATCCTCCCTGATGTTCCACCCGATCAAAGGGAAGCCGCTTCAGCAGAAATTGGCCATCTGCTGAGAAAAAGAGCCATCCAGCCCGTCCCCCCAGACCAGATCGGATCAGGGTTCTACTCCAGGTTCTTTTTAGTGCCAAAAAAGACAGGGGACCTAAGACCCATTCTGGACCTGTCCCTATTGAACCTGGCAGTTCCCAAGGAGAAGTTCCGGATGGTCACTCTACAATCCATCCTCCCCCTTCTAGGGGAGAATCACTGGATGTGCTCTATAGACCTCAAGGATGCGTACTACCACATTCTAATGGACAGACGATCCAGGAGGTTTCTTCGCTTCCGGCTGGGAGCCAGTCACTACCAGTTCAGGGTCCTTCCCTTTGGTCTCACCACAGCCCCCAGGGTGTTCACCAAAGTATTAGCAGTGGTTGCGGCCCACCTGAGGCTTCAGGGGGTGCAGGTCTTTCCGTACCTGGACGACTGGCTTCTCACCGCCCCAACAAGGCATCTACTATCCTTGGCAAGAGACTCTTTTCTTCGTCTAGTTCCCCGGCTAGGCATCACGGTAAACATAGAAAAGTCCAACCTAGTCCCTACTCAGATAATAGAATTTATAGGGTCCAGGTTAGACACGAGAAATTTAAGAGCCTTTCTCACAACCGACAGAGTTCGGAATCTGCGACTCCAGGTGCGGGCCATCCTTCACTCCAGTTCAGCTCCTGCGGAATTGGTCCTGAGGGCACTAGGGTCTATGGTAGCAGCGATTACTCTTCTTCCGCTCGCCCGCTTGAACATGCGGGTGCTTCAGTGGACACTTCAGGTGCAATGGTCATTTCTCTCTCTCTCCCCCTACATCACCCCATTGCAATCAGCAAGGCTTGCAAGTCTCTCTTGTGGTGGCTCCATTCCCCGGATCTCCACAGAGGCCGCCCTTTTTGTGCATCTCCCCCTCTCGCCACAGTGACCACGGACGCTTCCCACCTCGGGTGGGGGGGGGCATTTTGCGGGCCGGACGGTCCAAGGCACGTGGAGCGATTCAGAGACCTCCCTGCATATCAATGTTCTGGAAATGAGGGCGGTGCTCTTGGCGTTGCAAGCACTTCAAGCCCTCCTTCCCCTGGGAACAATTGCGATTCAGTCAGACAACATGTCGGTGGTCTGGTACATCAACAAACAGGGGGGATCCAGGTCTTACCCTTCATGTCGAGAAGCCATGAGAGTGTGGGAATGGGCGATCTCCACCAACCGCTTTCTCATCGCAACGCATATTCCGGGTCGGTCCAACATCCTAGCGGACAAGCTCAGTCGCACCATTCTCTCCCCGTATGAGTGGTCTCTCAATGCTCAAGTAGCGAAACGTATCTTCGCACAGTGGGGGACTCCCTGTTGCGATCTCTTCGCTTCTCCCTTAAACGCCAAGTGCGACAGTTTTTTCGCTCTAATCCCCCCTCCAGGGGATTCCCCGAGACGCTCTGGTGCATGCTTGGCCTCCCGGTCTTCTTTACGCATACCCCCCTCTGCCTCTGATGCTCCAAGTACTTCAGAAAGCCTCTCGGTTGGGGTGCAGAATGATCCTCATTGCCCCATTCTGGCCTCGACAGATCTGGTTCCCTTACCTAAGGTCTCATTCAGTGAATCCACCTTGGATTATAGATCCCATTCCGGATCTGATATCACACCCATCGAACCTACCAACTCCGAACCTGGACAACCTGAAGCTGACTGCTTGGCTGCTCCAGTTCCACTCCTAATCAGGACTCCCGGTATCTTGTCCCCAGTTAAGGCCATTCTGGTAGCGGCCCACAAGCCCTCTACCAGGAAAATTTACCGCAGTAAATGGAAGCGTTTCTCCATTTGGGCAGAGCGGCAAGGTCTAGATCCCTTCATGGTTCCCCTTCCTTTGGTTCTAGACTTCCTTAATACTCTCTTTAATGATGGCGCCAGTAGTTCCACGGTCAAAGTTCAGCTAGCGGCCATTTCTCATTACCATGTTGGTCATGACTCTGAGCATCTTATGTCAGCTAAGTTATGCAAAACCTTCCTAAAAGGCACCTTTTTGCTCAGACCCCCTGTCAAAGAAACGGTTCCCCCATGGGATCTTTCCTTGGTACTTCAGGCCTTGACCGCTCCCCCTTACGAGCCTGCGGCCACAGTAGATCTTAAATTCTTCTCTCTTAAGACTGCTTTTTTAGTAGCCATTACTTCGGCTAAGAGAGTTTCTGAACTTCAGGCCCTGTCCATGAAACCACCTTATTTGATCTTCCATCCGGACCGGGTGTGCCTCAGGATCAATCCCTCCTTTCTTCCTAATGTAGCTTCGGAAGCTAACATTAATCAGTCCATCAACCTCCCTGTTTTCTTTCCTAAGTATCAAAACAAAGGTGAATACAAGCTGCATTCCTTGGATGTTCACAGGCAGCTTCGTTTTTATCTTCACAGAACAGCTGGTCATAGGCAATCCGACCAATTGTTCATTTCCTTTGCCAAATTCAATCTGGGTAAACCAATTTCCAAAGTTTCTTTGTCACGCTGGATTTCTCAGTGTATTCTGTTAGCGTACCAAGCTTCTGGGAGGCCCGCACCGGAGGGAGTCCATGCTCATTCGACCCGGTCTGTCTCTACTTCAGCGGCCTTTAAGTCTAGGGTTCCTCTGGATGACATTTGTTCAGCAGCCACTTGGGCTTCGTCTCATACCTTTATTTCTCATTACAAGCTGGACATCACGTCTAGAGGTAGAGCATCCTTTGGCTCCGTGGTGCTCCGGAATATCCTTCCATGATGGCCACCCAAGATTCAGGTAGCTGGGGACTCTGTCCCACAGGTTGCTGACAAATGAATATCCTACTTCAGATTTAGAAGTTATGTACTTACCATAACGTTCCATCTGAGTAGGTGGATTCATTTGTCTGCAACCATCCCGCCCTCCTATCCCCCTGGCCTTGTCAGTTCCTGCATTGGGTGTGTTACCCTTTAGTTAAGGTAGTTGGTGCAGGGCAAACTCGATCTGAGGTCATGTAGGGAGAGCAGGGCATTATGGGTGAGGGGAGGAGCTAGGAGCTCTGATCCATAGCTGGATAAACCATGCCGGTTCGGATCCGATATTGGATCCATACCCACAGGTTGCAGACAAATGAATCCACCTACTCAGATGGAACGTTATGGTAAGTACATAACTTCTAATTTCATACCCACTAAAGTCATAAAGCTAGTCAGACTCAAGATTCACAATTCTCTGATTCTACATTGCCATAGAAAACTACATTCATTCCCTTTCATGGGGCCAGAAACTTGTTAAACCTTTTATAGTCTGAGGATGAATAACCACTGAGATTATCTTCACTGATAAGCTCACCTTTGTAAGTCAAGATAAGAAATTCACCCTGGGGATCACTTCTGTGGCTCTGCTCTACAGGGGCACAGTAAAATAATTTTATTGGGTGGCAAAAGACAGGGTACCTTTTTGGCTAGGCTAAAATAGGCCCGAGGGCCAATAGCCTAGTACCTACCTATGAGCCTATAAGAAACATAATGCTCTGGCTGATTCTGGAAAGGAAGACAGAACTTAGTCTCACAAAATATCACTGTTAAAAAGTAAAAAGTTATCTCATTTCTTTTTTATCCTTTTCAAGAACTTTTTCATAGATAGTTTAACATAAATTAAGCACATACATATACAAGGCTGTCTGAAAAAGTCACTGGCAGTTTTACTGAGTTTTTTCAAACTTGACAGTATTTCTTAGTACTTCCATTCTAAATTAATGGGACTGTGATCTGACAGTACAAAGTAGGTAATTATAATCTATTCAACTGATCCCATGATACAATGCATTGTAGACAAGAAATAGCTTTGAGAGAACACGTTCTTGTTAGCACATTTGCCTCTGTGAGGTAATTCAGGGTTAATTCAGGGTTAAGAAGAAGTTAAAATTAGTAATAGTTATTGTGGTGCTGACAGGGTTAGATTGTCTAGAAGTTCATGATAAAAAATATGTAGTTTTTTAAACCTGTAATAGTAATTTAAACTTCATTTACCTTCACTTTCATATCTTCCTGCCCACTAATTGCAGATTGTAGTACCTACAACTTTAAACCTATTTGCCAAAGTAATTTTAAAATCTCTTGATCTGAAGTAGTTACTTCATTTGCTCTGCAACCTGTGGGTATCTGATCCGACCTCGGATCCGAGCCGGTAGCTTTCCAAGCTCCAAGGTCCGAGCTCCTAGCTCCTCCCTCCTACCCATAATCCCCTGCTACCAACCATATTACCTTGGATCGTTTTTTGCCGCGGCTGAAGAAGCTTTCCTTTTGAAGAGCTCCTGGCTGGGTGAGATCGTTGGTGGTTTATAACCTTTTTCTGGAATTTATAATCTTTGTGTGTGTGGTCTTAGCCCCTTTTTCGATTCCCTTTTGTGCTAGTTTATTTTTTTGGTGTAGTTAGTTAGTTTTCTTTATTCACTCCCCCTCCCCCCTTAGCGTTTGGGTGTATGTGTGAGTGCTAGGATGTCGGAAGGGCCTAAGGCCGTTTTTTTCTAAATGTACTGAGTGTGGCCACAAGCTTTCCCCAGCTGATGGCCACACTCAGTGCGTTTTGTGCCTTGGGGCAGCCCATCTATCAGAGGCTTGCCAGGTCTGTGCGGCCTTTAACCCCCGGGCACTACGGGATAGGAAGAACAAGCTGATCCTGGCGGGAAAGCTCCCCCAGGAGTCAGCTTCTTTTTCCTCTCCCGTTTGGGCTCCGGCTGCCTCAGCGGCCCCGGCGCCTTCTGTTCCCTTAGCTCAACCTGGGACTCAACCTCCCTGATGTCCTTCAAGGATGCATCTGCAGTCCTTACAAATGGGTTGTCCTGTCGTCAGGCAGCCCTTCAGCTCTGAGGAAACTAGTGCCTCTTCTGCTAGAGAGAAGAAGCACAAGGATAAGGAGGGACATAGGTCCCATAAAAGACGGGCTGAATCTCAACCCTCGGCTCTGCCAGCTAAAGCAGCTAAGTCTCCTTCGAGGGTCTCTGGATCCTCCTCCTCTCGGCTCCGTTCATCTAGTTTCTCGCCGGAGGAGGAGGATTGGTCTCCCTCGAGGTCGTCGAGGCGGCCCTCCCGGCCTGCCTCGACTACCTCTTCCAGGTCAACAAGAAGCATCTCTGAAGTGGATATGGATCGGATGATGCGTCGGTTCTTGCAGACCCAAATGCAGATGGGGGGTGCTCTCGCCTCCCCCCCCCCCTCTGGGGGGGAGTGCGGCCCCCATGTTTGCCCCGATCACTCCTTCTCTGACTCGTTTTCAGATCTCAGAGTCATCGGATCTGGGCTCCTTCGGACCCAGAGATTTGTCGGCGCCGATAGTGCTGGTCTTCGCCGACTATGCCCTCGAGCTTGTCGGATCTGAGCTCTCGGAGCCGAGGGCTGAGTGTCCGATCCGAGGGAGTTGCTGTGTCTTCGGCGCTGTTGGCTTCGGAGCGCACCTCTCTCTTGGCACCGACTGCATCGGCTCCGACCCTGATCCCTTCCTCGGAGCCAAGGAGATTGCTCTCAGAGTCTGGCGAGGGCGGTTCTCCTTTGGCTTTTGAGGTAGTTGAGAGGGTACTGTCGAGGTCCTCCAGGTCCCCGGTTCGGATCCACCCGTACCCCCACTGTATGAGGGTCTGTCTTCCATCATCCGACCATCGGGACAGCCTGCCCAAGCCCTCCAGCTAGTTCCCGCGGAGGAACAACCCGTGGACGAGCCCTCCTTGGATAGCCCACCGAGGAGGTTCCTCGGAAACGTCGGGTGTAAAAGGAGGCACCTGGACTCTCCCGAGTCCGTTACCACCGACACGGACTTAGATGATAGGGAGGGTTTCCCAAGGTCACCCCCTGGAAATGTTGCATATTAGAGGGGGGTGGTCTGCCCAAAAACCTTCCCTTGATGAATCCGTGTTCCTGGAGGTGTTTGAGGCAGGCCCATCTACCTCCTGGGTGTCCCCTCCGGCCGACCCCTTGGTGGACTTAATTACCACCAGGGCGTGTAAGGAGCCCAACACCGTGGAGCCAATCCCTAGGCGTCCCGATAAACTCCTCAGTCCCCCCACAGATAGACAGTCATGGGCCAAAGGAACCCCTGTTGATGCCATGTTGGTGGCGGCGGCCACCAAGAAAGAACTTGCTCAGGAGAGTTCTTTGGTCCACCTGCCAGATAAAGAATCTTGAGTGTTGGACCGGATTGGGAAGCGGATGTTTGCTTCAGCGACCTTTTCCATAAGGGCGCTGAACTATATGGCACATACCATCAGGCTACAGCGAGACTTGACCCCCCCCGGTGTCCATGTCGGTCGGAGACAAGAATGTGTTTGCGATGCGAATGGCCACTCTGAATTCCATCTCTAATACGTCTATGCAGCTCTTCTCCCATGCTACGGAGGGAGCCGCTAGAGCTAGCGGAGCAGGGGTCGTCTTACGACGTCACGCCTGGCTCCGTCTTTGCGACTTCACGGATCCCTTCAAGGCGTCCTTCGCGAACGCCTCCTTTGACGGTTTTGCTCTTTTCGGCAAGACCGTTTGCGATACACTGGTCCAAAGCGAAAAGGACGAGAAGACGCTGTCTGCCGTCGGATTCTGCTTCTCTAGTCCCCAAAGATCCTTCTCCAGGAATCAGAGGGGACAAAAGAAGCTGTGGTTCCGCAAGTCTCAGCAATCCCATCCAGCTGCGGACCACTCGTCCTCTAGAGGCAGAGGACAAGGTGGACGCCGGCCCAGAGGCAGAGGGGGGGCGCGTAATTTCGGGTCTAGAGAACCTTTCTCGGACAGACCCGCACAACAGCCCTGAGGGCTTGCCCGACTGTCCCTCTCTGGAGGCAGTTGGCGGGCAGTTGATGGAGTCAAACTGGGAGTCCCTTACAACGGATCGATGGATGCTCCGTATCATATCCAGAGGTTATTCCATTTCATTCCTAAATCTTCCCCCCAAAACCAGACGCCTCCTCGATGTCCCACCCGATCAGAGGGAGGCAGCGGCTTCAGAGATTTTGAAGCTGCTAAGAAAGAGTCATCCAGCCCGTCCCCCCAGATCAGTCCGGATTGGGTTATTACTCAAGGTTCTTTTTGGTGCCAAAGAAAACCGGGGACCTCAGACCCATCTTAGACCTTTCCACTTTGAACCTGTTCATACCCAAGGAAAAGTTCCGGATGGTCACTCTCCAATCACTTCTCCCCCTTCTGCGGGAGAACGACTGGATGTGCTCCATAGACCTCAAGGATGCGTACTACCACATCTTGATGGACAGACGATCTAGGAGGTTTCTCCGCTTCCGGCTGGGAGCCAGTCATTATCAATTCAGGGTTCTTCCATTCGGCCTCACCTCAGCTCCCAGAGTGTTCACCAAAGTCATGGCAGTGGTTGCAGCCCACCTGAGACTTCAGGGCATTCAGGTCTTCCCGTACCTAGACGACTGGCTCCTTACCGCGACCAACAGGCATCAGCTCTGTGTGGCGAGAGATTACGCACTGACTCTAGCCCACAACCTAGGCATTTTAGTGAACCGGCAGAAGTCCTGCCTGTGCCCCACTCAAGCCCTGGAATTCATAGGGGCCAGGTTGGATACTCGAATCTGAGACCGCAGAAAAGGGAACAGCTTGTCGTATCAGGTGTTAGCCCTTCTTCGGAGTCCTGCTCCTCCAGCGGAGTTAGTCCTGAGGGCACTGGGGTCTATGTCAGCAGCGATCGGTCTCTCCCTCCATGCCCGTCTGTGAATGCGAATATTACAATGGACCCTTTCAGTCCAATGGTCCCTCTCGTTCCACCCCTTAAACACGCCGATACTGCTGAGCAGAGTTTGCAGGGACTCCCTTCTTCGGTGTGTACATGCGCCGGAACTCAGAGAAGGGAGGCCTTTTGTGATTCCCCCGGTCGAAGCCACGTTGACCACAGACACTTCTCGCCTCGGGTGGGGGGGGGCATTGTTCAGGCAGATCCGTTCAAGGCACGTGGACTTCCCTAGAGACCGCATTGCATATCAGTGTCCTAGAGATGAGGGCGGTGCTTTTGGCATTGCAAGCTCTCCATGACCTTCTTCCCCTGGGGACTATTGCGATCCAGACAAACAACATGTCAGTAGTCTGGTATATAAACAAACAGGGAGGAACCAGATCTTATCCCCTGTGTCGAGAGGCCGTGAGAGTTTGGGAATGGGCGATCTCCACCAACCGCTTTCTGGTAGCAACGGACATTCCGGGACGGTCCAACATATTAGCGGACAAGCTAAGTTGGGTGCTTCTCACTCCGTACGAGTGGTCTCTGAATCCATCTGTTGTGAAGCAGATCTTCCACAAATGGGGTCGGCCTCGCTGCAATCTTTTTGCTTCTCCTTTAAACACAAAATGCAGCGAGTACTTCGCAAGAATTCCCCCCAGAGGGGAGACCCCCAGAGACGCTCTAGTCCATGCTTGGCCTCCCGGGCTCCTCTATGCTTATCCCCCCCTCCTGCTCATGATGAAATTCATTCAGAAAGCCTGTCGGTTGGGGAGCAGAGCTATCCTCATAGCCCCATTCTGGCCTCGACAGATCTGGTTCCCTTTTTGTGGTCTCACAGTGTGGCTCCTCCATGGATTCTGGATCCCAGTCCAGACCTGATCTCGCATCCCGCGGGTTGCCCAACCACGAACCTGGTCAACCTCAAGCTTGCAGCTTGGCTGATCCAGTTCCAATAATGGCTAGGACTCCTGGTATCTCCTCTCCCGTTAAGGCCATTCTGGTTGTTTTTCCATTTGGGCCAAAGACAAGGGCTTGGACCCATTTACTGTCCCTATTCCGACCATTCTGGACTTCCTCTCGTTGATTTTTCGGCAGGGAGCAAGTGCTTCTACGGTTAAAGTGCAATTGGCGGCCATCTCCCATTTTCATGTGGGTGACGGCATAGGTTCCTTAGCATCTACAAAGTTGTACAAAACTTTTTTACGAGGCATCTTTCTTTTAAAACCACCTGTAAAGTCTGTGGTTCCCCCATGGGATCTCACTCTAGTCTTGCAAGCCTTGACGAGTCCACCTTTTGAATCTGCGGCCTCGGTTCCGTTGAAGTTCTTGTCATGGAAAACTGCCTTCTTAGTGGCTATTACTTCGGCCAAAAGGGTTTCAGAACTGCAAGCTTTGTGTATGAAACCTCCTTACCTTATCTTTCACAAGGATAGAGTGTCCCTCAGGACTAACCCGTCTTTCTTGCCTAAGGTTGCTTCAGAAGCAAATATAAATCAATCGATAAATCTACCAGTATTTTTTCCAAAATTTCAGAACAAAGGAGAATACACGTTGCACAAATTGGATGTGCACAGACAGCTGCGTTTCTATTTGCACAGGACCAGAGAGTTTCGCAAGTTGGACCAGTTGTTTGTCTCTTATGCAAAATCAGCCATGGGCAAAGCCATTTCCAAAGTGACTGTAGCAAATTGGATCTGTCAGTGTATTATTCGGGGGTACATATCGTCTGGCAAGCCAGCCCCGGTTGGTATCCGTGCTCATTCTACAAGATCTGTAGCCACCTCAACAGCTTTTTGGTCTAGGATTCCAGTGGATGACATATGTTCAGCAGCTACTTGGTCCTCTTCTGATACGTTCATTTCTCATTACAAACTAGATGTGAATGTTAAGTTGTCAATCTCGCCTTCATTCTTGCTTGATGGGTTCGGACCCGATCTTCGGCTCCGACTCGGCACTTGCTAAGCTCGAGAGTCACTTTTACCAGCCCCATATCCCATGATGCAAGGCGGTAAGTACCCAGATCTCGTTTGCCGCTTCGCTGATGAGGTCCTCCTTTTACCAGCTCCTGGTAAGTGATTTGTATATTACTATTTTTGCCCCTTTTTTCACTTCAATCTTATATTTAACAGTTTTAGTTTAGATTTAGTCCCTTTTCTGACTAGAATTTCCCTTACTCCTTAATTTTTTTAGTCAGGCCTTCTCCCCTCCCATCCCCCTTGTTAGGGTGTGTGTGTGTGTGTATGTGAGAGGTGAGCGATTTCTTTAATTTTGGGATAATTGTTTCTTGGGCTGTGTTGTGTCTGTGTTTTTTTCTGCAACTATGTCCAAGGAAAGGGTCTCGGGCTTTAAGAAGTGTGACTCGTGCTGTCAGAAGATGTCTCTGACAGACGGTCACACTTCTTGCTTATACTGCCTGGGACCTCTCCTGGCTGAAGGAATGACAAATCGCACAGGAGTCCTGCAGGAGAGGAGAAACAAATTGATTTTGAGGAGCCTACTTAAACCGGAGGGCTCTCCGGCTAAGTCGGCTCCGAGCAAGACTTCTAAGTCTTCCAAGGCCCAGGCTTCTGTGCCTAAGCCTGCGGCCTCGGCTCCGACTCTTTCAGAGTCTAGATCGGCTCTGGCTGGAGCCGATACTGGTTTACACAAATCCTCGGCACCGATGGCTATCGGTGCCGATACTGGTTCGGCCACATCGGTGTCGGCTCCGATCGGTTCCGACCACCATGTGGCCCAGGCTTCGGTGTCGGCGCCGACCGGCTCTGACATCCTTACTTTTATGTCTGTATCGGCTCCGGCCGGAGCCGATGCATCGAGACCTTCTGTCTGTGCCGAAAAGTTGTCGGCTCCGACAACACCCATGGTTTCATCGGCTCCGATGGTTCCTTCGAGGAAGAGGTCCAGGTCCCCTTCCTTGGAACCGATACTCTCGGCTCCGGCATCTCCTCTCCTCTCGGAACGGAGCCATCGGAGCCGATCATCCAGGTCGTCTAGGCTTTCTGACCATGATTTAGAGAGGGTGGTCAGTAGATTATTAAAATCACAGGCACTGGCCCAGATGCTACATAGTCCGTCTCAACAGACGACTATTAGTCCACACCCCATTGCAGTTCCTCCTTCGACTCTACCCCAGAGTTTGGAGCTGGAGTCTTCGGGAATAGTGTCTGCTACGGCTGAGGGACAGATACCCCCCCTTCTCTGCTCCCTCAGCCTCTACTTTTATCTCCTCTTCGAGACCTTCCTTAGAGGGATTCGGTGGTCGGGCTTCCCTGGTTTCCTCCGAGGGGGTGAGTGGCATCGGACCCTTGTCCGACCCCACTCTTCCCCTTGGAGCCTCGGCCTTGGTGAGCTCGGCTCCGACATCTGCCTCGGAGCCTTCCCTTTCGGTGGGCCCTGGAGTTCCTGGTTCTTCGGAACGGGTTCTCTCGGACCTCCCTGGGAGGGGAGCCTTTGAGGTGATGAAGAGTGTGCTGGCCACTGGACTCAGCCAGCAGTCTGTTCCCTTAGCTCCTCCCTCTACGGTGCCTGTCGATATCTCTGCCATCTCTTGCTCCCGGACCCAGAGATCCTCCGCCTCAGGTTTCCCCACTGGGAAGAACCCCCTCTTCCGAGGATTCTCCTGATCGGTCAGGGGATCCTCTGCACAAGAGGACCTGTAAGAGGAAACACGTAGACTCCCCCGAGTCTATCACTTCAGATACCGACTTAGATGAGTCGGAGGGATCCCCAAGAACCCCCTCTGAGGATGTCTCCTTTTCAGACATCCTAGAACTCCTTAAACAGAGGGGAAACTGGCCCTCCAATAATCCCTCAGAGGATGAGTCGGTATACCTGGAGGCGTTTGGATCTCGGCCCTCCACCTCCTGGGTGTCTCCGCCTTTCGACCCCCTTATGCAGGTTATTGCTCGAAAGGCTTGGGCTGCTCCTGACTCTGTAGAGCCAGTTCCTAGGAGGCCTTCTAAATTTATTACTGCCCCTTCGGACAAGCAATTCCTCACGAAAGGTGTCCCTGCTGATGCCATGGTGGTGGCGGCTGCCACTAAGAAGGAACTTGCAGATCCTTCCGTACCTGTCCATCCTCCTAATAAGGACTCTAGGACCATGGATAGGTATGGTAAGCAGATGTTCTCTTCAGCGACCTTTGCTATGCGCTCGCTGAACTACTTATGCCACTTTACCAGACTCCAAAGGGATATCCTTAAGGAGCTAGGTGAAGTAGTACAGGATCCCACAGCTGCAGGGGCTCAAGAAAAAATTGCTTCGCAGCTAGGAACCCTTAATTCTATTGCTAACTCCTCCATGCGTCTGATATCATATGCAGCAGATGGAGCGAGTAGGGCCACAGGTACAGGTGTGGCTCTTAGACGCCAAGCCTGGATGCGGCTCTGTAATTTTTGCATATCCCTTTAAGGCGTCCTTCACAAACTCTCCCTTTGATGGGTCAGCTTTGTTTGGCCCTCAAGTGAAGGAAACATTGACCAGGTGTGAGCAGGACGGCAAGACTCTTTCTGTCAGGGTCCGTTTTTCCACCCCTTCTAGACCTTACCCTAAAGGACAGAAGGGTGGAAAAATGTGGTTCCGCAAATCCCAAGGAGTCACGCCGGATTCACGTGGTCAGTTTACCCCTAGAGGCAGAGGGGGTAACAATAACAGACGCCGCTCTAGAGGCAGAGGGGTCCACAAAACCAGGGAAGCAGAGAGCCTCTCTCTGACAAGCCCTTTCAGCATCCCTGAGATGTTGCCCGACTGTCCATCCTTGGAGGCAGTCGGGGGAAGACTATCGCTGTACCCAGAAGCCTGGCTTTCCCTAACTCAAGACAGATGGGTACAGTCGATCATATCCGAGGGTTACAAAATTCCTTTCGAGGAAACTCCCTTCTCTTACTCGAATTCCCTTCCAGATGTACCACCCGGTCTAAGGGAAATTGCAGAGTTAGAAGTTTTAAAACTTCTGCAAAAAAGAGCCATTCAGCCAGTTACAACAGATCATTCAGAGCCTGGAATCTACTCAAGGTTCTTTTTGGTCCCCAAAAAGACGGGAGACTGGAGACCAATATTGGATCTCAGCAGACTCAAGTCTGTGAGAAAGACAAGATTCCGAATGGTCACACTTCAGTCAATTCTGCCCTTCTTACAGAAGGACAACTGGATGTGCTCAATAGATCTTCAGGATGCGTACTATCACATAAAAATTCACAGACGCTCCAGAAGGTTTCTCCGCTTTCGGCTGGGGTCCAGTCATTTCCAATTCAGAGCCCTGCCCTTTGGTCTCACTACAGCCCCCAGAGTGTTCACCAAATGTATGGCAGTGGTCACGGCTCACCTGAGACGTCAAGGATTCCAGGTGTTTCCGTATCTCGACGACTGGCTCCTTTCAGCCACCACCAGGCATCAGCTTCTTCAAGCCAGGGACTACATAATAAATCTTTGCACTCAATTGGGCATCTGGATCAACTACGGAAAATCCTCCTTATTGCCCTGCCAGTCTATTACTTTCATAGGCGCAAACTTAAACACTGTTCGGATGTCAGCTACCCTCACAGACCAAAGAATCTTAGATATACAAGGTCACATGAGAATCATTCTAGCCAGCAAGAAAGTACAAGCCAGAATGGTTCTAAAAGTGTTGGGCCTCATGGCTGCGGCCATTACCCTTCTTCCCCTGGCTCGCTTCTACATGCGCCTTCTTCAGTGGATGTTGTTCACTCAGTGGTCTTACCAACAACTTCCGATGCGTCACCAAATACTGGTGACACAGATTTGCAAGAATCATCTTTCTTGGTGGATTACTTCTCCCCAGATTCACCAAGGCAGACCCTTTGTACCCCCAGCCCGGGTAGCCACTGTCACTACGGATGCCTCCCTGATCGGGTGGGGGGGGCATTATCAGGGCAGGATGGTTCATGGGACGTGGCAACCGTTCGAATACCACCTGCACATAAATGTCCTAGAGATGAGAGCAGTGCTTTTGACGTTGCAAGCCCTCAACGACTTTCTTCCCTTTGGGACAATTGCAGTCCACACAGACAACATGTCTGTAGTATGGCATATCAACAAACAGGGCGGAACCAAGTCCTACCCCTTGTGTCGAGAAGCTCTCAGACTTTGGCAATGGGCGATCTCCTCTCATCGGTTTCTGTTAGCAACGCATATCCCTGGGAAAACCAACATTTTAGCGGACAGATTGAGCAGAGCTATTCTCATGCCTCACGAGTGGTCTCTCAAACCATCTGTAGTGGAGGAGATTTTTCTAGAATGGGGTCGCCCATGTTGCGATCTTTTTGCTACTCCCCAAAACAGCAAATGCCCAGATTTCTTCTCTCTCTTCCCACTGCCAGGCCATCCCCCCAGAGACGCTCTGACCCAGGATTGGCCCCAGGGACTTCTTTATGCCTTTCCTCCCTTTCCTCTTATCCCACAAGTAATCCAGAAAGCCACCGTTTTGAGAGCCAAAATGATTCTCATTGCCCCTTATTGGCCTCGACAAATTTGGTTCGTGTTCCTCCATCGTCACCTTTTGGTGCAGCCGTGGCATCTGGACCCAGCGCCAGATCTTCTGATTCACCAATCTGGTCAGCTGCACCGGTCTATTCCTTCTCTCAACCTCACAGCATGGTTGCGCCACTTCCTTCCTTAGCCAGGCTTCCTATGATCTCTAATCCTGTTAGAGACATCATAGTAGCTTCCTTAAAATCCTCTACTAGGAGGATTTATACTAGCAAATGGAAACGTTTTTCTTATTGGGCAAAAGCCAAAAATATTGATCCCTTCACTGCTCCAGTACAAGTAGTTTTGGATTTCTTAGCGGAAATTTTTCACGCGGGCTCCTCCTCTTCCACGGTCAAAGTTCAGTTGGCCGCTATCTCGAACTTTCATGTCGGGTTCGCAGATCACAACATTATGTCCCACAGGCTTTGTAGAGCCTTCTTGAAAGGAATTTTTCTCCTGAAACCTCCAATCAGGAGTCCTCCTCCTCAATGGGACCTGAATCTAGTGCTGACATCCTTGATTCTTCCTCCCTTCGAGCCAGCTGTTTCATGTTCCCTGAAATTTCTTTCATGGAAAACTTTATTCCTGGTTGCTATTACATCGGCTAGGAGGGTGTCTGAACTTCATGCTTTATCTGTTCACCCCCCCTATTTAGTCTTCCACCAAGACAGAGTATCATTGAGAACTAATCCGACCTTTTTGCCTAAGGTCGCCTCAAAGACTAATTTGAATCAGGCTATTGATCTTCCTGTATTTTTCCCAAACTATTCAAACAGATCGAAACAAAAATTACATTATCTTGATGTCCACCGCCAACTCAGATATTATTTGGACAGAACAAAACAATTCAGGAAATCCGATCAACTCTTTGTTTCTTATGCTGATAACAAGAAAGGCCTTCCTGTCTCAAAAGTGACCTTGTCTAAATGGCTTTCTTCTGTCATCTCTGAAATTTATCAGCTCAGGGGAAAACAGCTGTGCTCGAAACCTAAAGCGCATTCAACCAGAAGCTTAGCCACTTCCACAGCCTTTCAAGCTAGACTTCCATTAGACACTATTTGTGCAGCAGCCACTTGGGCCACTCCTCATACATTTGTTTCCCATTACAAATTGGATTTGGCCTCCAGGGACAGAGCCAGTTTTGGCTCTACAGTTCTCAAGAGTCTGTTCCATTGAGCCACCCAGGATAGCGGTGCTAGGGACATGGTCCCATCAAGCAAGAATGAAGGCGAGATTGACAACTTAACATTGAGAAGTTATGTACCTACCATAATGTTCCATGTTAGTTGTCTTCTCTCGCCTTCTTTCTTGCGACCCTCCCTCCTTCCCCCAGGCCTGGACAGACCTTTCTTTCTACAAGGAAGTATGCTTCTGAAGACCATACAGTGCTGGTCCTTCTGCCATCCTTCAGGGTTTTTTTCTCTCCTTCTTTCTTCCTTTTGGAAGTTATTATGCTAGGTGCTATTGCCTATTGTCATCAAACGAGATCTGGGTACTTACCGCCTTGCATCATGGGATATGGGGCTGCCTCGAGCTGGTAAAAGTGACTCTCGAGCTTAGCAGTGCAGTCGGAGCCGAGGATCGGCTCCGAACCCATCAAGCAAGAAAGAAGGCGAGAGAAGACAACTAACATGGAACGTTATGGGAGGTACATAACTTCTCATTTCGAGGAGTGGGGCTTCTTTTGGCTCCGCAGTGCTTCGGAATATCCTTCTGTAAGGACCACCCAGGTTATTATAAGGTAGTTGGGGACTCTGTCCCACAGGTTGCAGAGCAAATGAAGTAACTACTTCAGATAAAGAAGTTATGTACTCACCATAACGTTCCATCTGAGTAGGTACTTTATTTGTCTGCAACCGACCCCCCCCTGCCATCCCCCGAACCTTTCAGGAATTTCTGATCACCTTTAGAGTTGATTTTGTGTTATCAGGTTTGGTGAGGCAAAAAAAACGATCTGAGGTAATATGGTTGGCAGCAGGGGATTATGGGTAGGGGAAGAGCTAGGAGCTCGGATCTTGGAGCTTGGAAAGCTGCCGGCTCAGATCCGAGGTCGGATCCGATACCCACAGGCTGCAGACAAATGAAGTACCTACTCAGATGGAACGTTATGGTGAGTACATAACTTCTTTATTCTGTTCCTAATGTAGTTTTACAAGGGAGGCTTAGAGTAAGCATTTCTACATAAAAAAGTGTGGATCCAAGAAGGGAATATAAAGTTGAGCAAAGACTGGACAAGAAGACTGGGGGAGAGATTTGTGAGGTGCTCAGGATATTAAACAGCTGCTTGGCTGTGAGAGCTCTGTAATGGGGTCTTCCGGAGAATGAAGATCTTCATAGAGTATTGGAGCTAAAAATGCTAGAGTGGTGGCTAGTTTAGTCATGAAAGGATAGAGT